>NC_061845.1:9269489-9271989 GCF_019202785.1 Penaeus chinensis
ACAAAATCACTAAATTTAATTGCATGAAAAGGAGCTGATTAGGCTTGAAATTCCATGATGGCTAGGACAAGTAAGGGAAACTTTTGGCATAGTCCATTGCACTATTCACTTCTGCACTTAGGCAGTTTTCCTTGAAAGGATGAATCAGGTTTGCAAGAAGATGAGCTTGTGTTGTGACGTGGCCAAACCTCTTTTCGCAAGAGTTACTGCATCTCTGTCATTTCATAAAGTTGTGATTAAGTCTTTCCCTATGTTCACTGCTTCAGTAGTTGTACATTTATCGTTCTACTTTGTCCAAAGCCACAGCTATTGGTTCTAGTGTAAGTAGGTCCTCTGCTGACCACTTCAGTGTTTCAGTTTCCTAACTTTGACTTCTGCCCCTTACTCGCAAATTTTAATAAGAGCTGGACAGTTCTTTATGTATATCTTCAGACAGCTATACATGGTATTCCATCATGTGTCTTGGGGCATAACAAGACGTTGCCCACCTCCTTCCTGGCTTTATCTTGCAGGAGCATAATGATTGTTTTTAAAATATTTTACAATGTACACCACATGCTCTTTAATACTGCCAACTTCCAGATCATGAGCTAGAAGATTCTGAATGTGTGTACTACAGCCATAAGTCACCATCTTTAGTTTCATGTCACAGTTCTAACAGTTTCTTCATTTTGTTTACATTAGCTGCGTTATCTGTCACAATGCTATCAACATGGAACCAAGTTCTTTACACTTCTGAATAGCTGATTTTGAAAGCTCTTCTAGATATTCAACTGTATGAGGGTAGCTGCTAGATATATGTGGCCATTTGAGGTTGTCACAGTAACACATACAATAGGCTCGTTGTGAATGTAAGACCAACCATCTAATGCCAGACATAGTTTCATCCTTCAGCTCTGTGGGACATTTTGCATTTTCATATATCATGGGTAAGAATTTGTCTGAAATTGCTTTTCTTGTTGGAGGAGTGTATCCTGGCCTCAACTTCCCATTCATTTTACAATGCTGAAAGTGTTCTATCAATCCAAATGAAAAGTTGGTTGCAAAAACCATCTTAACGATTTCTTCATCAAGGTTTGTCTTTGTAACAAATGTGTCCAAAGTTGTTCCTTTACGCTTTGAAAAACTTGTGGCAGAAGTTGGACATCCTTTCTACTATGCTGGAGTTGTAACACTCAACTCCTCTTCTGAAAATTCAGTTTGTAGCTGCTGGCATTTTTCTCTCTGAGATTTCATTCTTGCAACTATTCCTCGTAACTCAAGTTCACTCCATTTACTAGCTCACCATCCTTTCCCAAACTTTGAAGGAATTCTGTTAACACGGGCCCACTTTTCCTATCAGAAACATTAAGCCTTGTGGTCAGTGACATCTCTCCACTCTTGCAGTTAGCTCAGGAATGAGTGGCTGTAACACTCAAACTCCAGCACAGTGGCACAAGTCTGGCCATAGCATAACATGATATATACAGGAACAGGAGAGATGATGCAATCCTGGCCAATGGCTACTGGGCTGCTTGACAGGTTCAAACACTTTGTAACCAAGTGAGAGATGATGCAACATGCTGTAAAATCACTCCAAAATGTATTTTAAACTAATGGATAATAGCTTTCCAAGGACCTTAATGCTGATAAGTGAAAAAATAAAGAAAATCAGATTTAAATAAAAATAATCTTATTTAAATAAAAAATCAGTTGTTTATTTTTTTTTTTTCATCACCCACCCACAAAACTCACCAACCCTGATATATATATATATATATATATATATATTATATATTTTGTATTATTTGTGTGTACATTTGTGCATCACTAATGTGTGTGTTTGTGTGACACATTTGTCATCATATGTGTTGTAGGGTTTTTATTACTGGTGTGTTGACATGATCCTTCCCATGGGAGTGAATATTTAGTCCTATGCATGTTTGTGGTATCATGCCATTCTAGATCTATGATAACTCACTTACTACGTATCTAGGTTTTGCTTTTCAATATATGTAATCCCGTGCAAATCCGCACACACATATGTGCGTGCCTTCATGCACCCCAGTGGCGTGCCAGCACTCGTTGCAAGTCTTTGATCTCGCTTCACCTCCTGGTATGCCAATTATGAGCCAGGTTGTTCTGGACTCTTTCAGATGTAAATCTTGTAGTTTTGTGTAAAGTAAGAAGACATTTATATCTGCACAAATCGAAATCTAGCCTATGTAAACTTAGTTCTGGCACAAGACTAAATCCAGGATGTGAATGTAAAAGGGGCTGACACTTCTAGGGAAAGGATTCAGACGATCCACTCCTTCCAAAGGTAGTACCTGGTTGACGAGACAAAAAAACTGTTATTGTCCATCAATATCGGAAGTCTAGGATGTATGTGCAAATCTATAACGATCTAGGGTCAAGAATCAAATGAGAAAACTCAATGTTAATGTTACATGTTCGGCACTCATTTGATTTATTTGCTTTGTATTTTTAAATTAGCCATGTCCGTCCCTAGAAATAAGCG
>NC_061845.1:9279489-9281989 GCF_019202785.1 Penaeus chinensis
TATCTTCACAGTCAGAGATATATATTTGACCAATTCCGATTATATCTTCGTCAGAAATATCATTCATACCTTGTCTACATTTTGTCGCAATGAACACGGTTCATAATAGCAGTAATGATTATGACAATGACGATGATGATAATGAGGATAAAGATGAGGATGAGGATGAGGAAGTGGATGAGGATAAAGATGAAGATGAGGGTGATAATGATGATGATGATACTGACGATGATGATGATGATGATAGAAAATAACAATAACAATAATAATGATAAGATAATGATAATAATAATGATAATGGTAATAATAACAATAATAAAGATGGCAATGATAATAATAATGATAACAATAACAATTTTAACAATGGTAATAATAATGATGATGATGATGATAATAATGATAACGATAAACAAAATAGTAATAATGATAATAATAATAATAATAATAATAACATTGATAATGATGATGATAATAAGGATGATGATGGTAACAATAATAATATTGATGATACTACATACTACCACCAATGGGTATACAGATAATGATATTAGAATATTGATAATAATGATGATGATAATGATGATGATGATGAAAATGATAATAGTCAGAATAATAATAACGATATTAGCAATAATGACACTGCTAATGATAATAATAATAATAATAATAATAATAATAATAACATAATAACAATGGTGATGATAATATTATCATTAATAATAACAATGATGATGATTATGACAATAATGATAATAATAATAATAATAATAATAACAATAATTGAATAATAATAATAATAATAATAATAATAATAATAATAATAATAATAATAATGATAATAATGATAATAATGATAATGATAATAATGATAATAATAATAATAATAATAATAATAATAATAATAATAATAATAATAATAATAGTAATAACAATAATAATGATAATAATGATATTAATGACACTACTACTACTAATAATAACAGTGACAATAATAATAATAAAGACAATAATGATGATAAAGATGAAGATGACAGTAATAATAATAATGTCACTACTACCAATGATAATAATAATGATAATGATATTGATGATAATAGTGATAATAAAAACAGTAAGAGTGATAACGATGATATAAATAATTATAATTATAACAATAACAACAATTATAATAATAATAACAACAACAACAACAATAATAACTGAACTACCCTAAGCAACCTGATTTTTTTTTCTACGATCATTCGAGAAAGTGAAAACCACTCGTTATGAAAATGCAACGATAAAGCGAAAAAAATATTCGTATTATTCACACAATTTCATAGAGACTAGTCATCCGCGTAATCTAGAGATGACAGAGTAAAAGAATTCTATTCGTTTTTGGCTATTACCTTAGCATTAGAACAAAATCCATGAGCAAGAGATTTTCCCGTCAACGTTTGGGAAGACGAATGTGCTGTCGATGTCCGCGGTGGAACAAGTACTGATAAAAAGGAATAAGAAGTGCTTGAAAAAAACGATGATGAAGAAAAAGGAACGTTAATGGAGAGGCAAATAGGACGAAGAAGTAGAAGACGAAGCAGAAGACGAATGGAAATTCGGTGAAAGGCTGAAGGATAGCATAAGAGAATAGAAAAAAAAGAAGAAGAAAAAAGAAAAAAATAGAAGAAAGCGACGAAATAAACAGACCCCCAACCCCTAAATAGATGCCACCAAATTGTATAGAAAATCAAACACTTTGCGCTTTACCTGGATTAGCATAAAGGTCTATCTATGGCGCGGCTCGAAGGAAACGGTGCTTTCGAGTGACTGTCTCTTCGTGCGTCTGCGGTTCAGGACAAACAAGCTACTTTCATTTCCTCGGTTCCGTGGAAATTCAGTCGATGATAACCTCGATAGAAAGTCGGACATTCAGATGTTCAGATTAAATTAGAATATATTATGATGATGGTCTGTTTTTTTTCCCCTTTCTTGTCGTTTTAGTATAGGAAATCAACATTAATAAGTGATATTCGTGTCGATGAGTGCGAGCGAGTAACTACAATTTTGTAATAATAAGAGAGAATACATAGGAAAATATGAATTTGCATTATTCGCAATAGACGAAATATTAAAATTCAGTGTATTAGAGAAAACAAAGTGTATTGTAGTTACATCTGAGATTGTTTATGCAAAACAAGTTTCTCCATTGCTTGTAACATGACATTTTCATTTATGATGCTATTTGTAAACTAGCTAAGTGGTTAAGTGAACATGCGTGTTTAACTTATTGTAATGACTTATAGAGACTATTTTTCCCACTTTCTTCCCATGTATTATGTAGGTATTCAGCCAGATACCAGCCAACGTTTTCCCCAAGTGTACAAAATATATCACCAACATAATTCATCTGATTACTCGTCGCAACGACCGAAATTGGGCAGCGGAGTGTGACTCTACAACAATAGACCGATTTCTTGTTTTCGCTTCCCTCCCTCTCTCCCTCAACGTAACGAAGGAGAAA
>NC_061845.1:9291989-9296989 GCF_019202785.1 Penaeus chinensis
CCACAACCAATTATTAAGTCGACACGGTGCGATGTGTCTGTATGTGTGTGTGTGTGTGTGTGCGAACGTATATGATTGTTAGTTTTCGATAACGAAATTGTGAAACTTTCTATCTCTCTGTTAGGTTTCTCTGTCTGTTAGTAAATCTGTCTATTTCTCTTTCTCACTATATCTGTTTGTATATAGTTAATCTATTCATTTCCAACATTTTTGCTCTCTCTGTTTCTGTTTGTCTGCCTGTCTCTTTCTGTCTATCTGTCTTTCTCTCTCTCTCTCTCTCTCTCTCTCTCTCTCTCTCTCTCTCTCTCTCTCTTTCTCTCTCTCTCTCTCTCTCTCTCTCTCTCACTCTCTCTCTCTCTCTCTCTCTCTCTCTCTCTCTCTCTCTCTCTCTCTCTTTCTCTCTCTCTCTCTCTCTCTCTCTCTCTCACTCTCTCTCTCTCTCTCTCTCTCTCTCTCTCTCTCTACCTCTTTCTCTCTCTCTCTCTCTCTCTCTCTCTCTCTCTCTCTCTCTCTCTCTCTCTCTCTCTCTCTCTCTCTCTCTCTCTCTCTCTCTCTCTCTCTTTCTCTCTCTCTCTCTGAATTCATACACACATGTTTACAATTAAGAAAGAGTAATTGATGAAGGGAAAAAGCTATGTTGCAAGGTTTCATTGCATGTCTCCAAAGCGATACATTTTCCGCTGCAACGCACGTGAAAGTAATTTCCATCCGGCTGTTACGCCCTTTCCCACCTCCCTCGTTTACTGTTTTTACTACGCCCATCTCATTCTCCCACGCCCGATGCATTCCCTCACGCCCATTTTAACTTCATCACGCTCATTTTAATCTTCTAGCATTTCCCTATTTGTTGCTATGATCTTGGGACCACACTCACACTTGTTACTATCCCTTTCTGATGTGTGCTATTTCGCGCTAAAATATCTGCAGGCGCTATTTCCATTTAAGTATTTCAAAAGTCAAGATAAAACCAAGAAAATAGAATAAAAGGCGAATTTCTCTTTCAACAAAGATCCGCAATCTTCCTTTCTTGATAGAAAAAGAAATGAAAGATTTCTTTTTAATGACAGAATATTATTACTTTTTTCTATTGCTCTTGGATTATATATATATACATATATATATATATATTTCTTTTTTTCTTTTCGAAAGAGTTTTCTCTCTTAGTTCGCCATAACTTCTGGGATCTAAATGCGTATATTGCATTATTTTCAAGGTTTCCCACGTATTTGAAAAACAAAAAATCTTTCTAGATATATCATAGTTACAAGCACATTTGTCTTGCAGTAATTTCCGAACTTCTGTTTCGCGCCAAAACAGACCGCAAACTGCGCCATTTTCCCATCATTTCTATCATTTGACGTCCATAAACTCTGCATAAAGATATTTTTTCGTGAACTGTAAACTGTTATGCTGGAGAATTCGTTAGCTATGATGTATACTCTTGTCTCTTTGTTTGTTGTCACCTGGTCAAATTTCGAAATGTTCAGACTTATAATTTCGAAGAAAAGTGATTTTTTGTTGTATTTTTGTGTGTTAATGTGTGAAGCTAAACGAATGCGCCTTTATTGTATGTCGTTTGTATGGCTGTCGCTGTTGCTTTTAACGTCTCCTGGCGTCGTTGTTGCTTTTAATCTTGTCACTTTCTTATTGTTGCTTCTAATGATAATGTTAGTGTCGTTACTGTTGTTGATTTTATTGTCGCTGCAACTGTTGCCTTCATATTTCTGAAATCATTATTATTGCCACTGTTGCTTCGGACAGAGTTGAAATTGCTGCCGTTGTTACTTCTAGTAACATTGTTGCCGCTAATTTCGTTGTTCATCTCTAGTATCGTTACCATAGTCATTCACATGCAAAATGAAAAAAGCAAAACAAAACAAAAAAAAAACAACGCTATTTCTTATGTATCCGTCATTCTTAAGCCCATCCATATTCACGCCTCAGTCAAGGCCAATACTCCAAAAGAGAAGGAAATGATGGAGAGGCAAGTGCAAATACGTGCAGAAAAATAGGAGCAACGTTGCGAATCCCTACTTTCGCCATAGCTTCCCGAAGGCTTTTTCTTCTCGACCTCTCTCGCGCGCGCCGTTTGTTTGAACACCTGCCTTATTCCTCTCATTCTTTGTTTGTAAACAATAGTAAACTCTTGAACACCATCTGCTAAATACCGTTTGCAATCTGATTTTTATTTTGCATTTTTTCGGACACTATTTTTTTTTTTTTTTAATCATAGCATTTTTGTTTTAATTGCGTTTGCTTGTTTGAAGGATTAGGAATAAGAGAAGAAAAAGAAGAAGAAGAAGAAGAAGGAGGAGAGGGAGGGTGAAGAGGAGGAAGAGAAAGAATAATGATAAGGAGGACGAGTAGGAGTAAGAGGAGGAGGACAAGGAAAGAAAATAATGATGATGAGGAGTGGGATGATGATGGGTAGGAGGGGGAGGAGGGGGAGGAGTAGATGAGGAGGAAGAAGAAGAAGAAAAGAAGAAGAAGAAGAAGAAGAAGAAGAAGAAGAGGAAGAGTAGGAGGAAAAGGAGGAGGAGGAAGAGGAGGAGAAGGAGGAGGAGGAAAAGGAGGAGGAGGAGGAAGAAGGGGAGGAGCGGAGGAAGAGAAAAATATGATGGTGATGAAGGCGAAGAAAAAGAAGGAAAAAAGAAGAAGATGAAGAAGTAAAAACAAGGAGGAAGAAAAAGATGAAGAAGAGACAAGGAGGAAGAGAGCAAAGCAGATAAGGATAAAAAGGAGAAAGGAATGAAGGAAAGGGGGCGTGAGTATAAAGAAGCGAACTGTGACGTCATGCAGTGAATCTGGAGGATTTATAGAACGTTTGAGAAAGCGAAATAGAAAGATAGAAGCATAAGTAAAAGATAGATGGTTAGATGGACAAAAATGAATGACAGAACAGTGAATAGGTAACGTTAACGATAAATAGATGGATAGACAGATAGATAGAGAGAGAGAGAGAGAGAGAGAGAGAGAGAGAGAGAGAGAGAGAGAGAGAGAGAGAGAGAGAGAGAGAGAGAGAGAGAGAGAAGAGAGAGAGAGAGAAAGAGAAGCACACATGAATTTCACCGAGTTATGCGAGCGGTCGACACTCCTCGCCATTGGAACTTAGATGAAGAAATTTTCGCGAAAGGAAATTAATGTTTTTTGTTATATGGAAAGAGGAATCGATGATTAAAAATTGGAATGAGAGGGGGAAAGTTGGTAAAGATGATGAGGAGAAAATGAGAAAAGAAGAGAGAAGACATGAATATCGTTTTTCTTTTTTTTTCATTTTTTTTTTGTTTATTTGTTTGTCAAAGACAATGTGAATATGACTAAATACTTCTTTCTTTTTGCTCTATTATATTCTTTTCTCATAAGCAAAATATCTTTCTAAATGAGAAATTCACTTAAATATATACTTTCGTTCAATTCTATTATTTCTTATACTTTATTCAAACACACAAGTCACTTACTCTCGCATACTTTTCCCTAGACCCGCACGATTCTTTACTAAATGCATTTTTTTTACTGTATTTTCTCTTTTTTTCTTTTATTTTCTGTTTTCTACAAGAGGTTCTTTACCTCTCTATTATCTCTCTATATACCTGTCTGTATCATCAAGTATGATTTGAATACCTATTATAAACTTTCTTCTTGATATCGTCAATATATACTTTTAAACCAATTCACAAGACAAATGATTTTCATTTGTCCCTGCATACTTTTGACATTCATGCAATAAAGACTGAAGTTCTCCATGAAGAAGTTATGATGAATGCAGAATTAGCTATCTAATTGTATGAACATGCGAAACTGAGAATTTCTAGAATATGCTGTTTCCTATAAATCATCATATTCCGATTTTTAAAAATTGGTTTGTGATATCTTTACATTATCAATGTTTAATGTCGATTCAAAAAACCCAAAGATAATTCGAAGTATATGAGTCAATTTTTTTTTTCTATACAATGTATGTTTCGAAAACTGAATTTCGAGAATTTTCGAGATCCAAATCCTATCGTAAGTTATTCCTCCCTCCAGAGAGAAAGTTCCAAGAAACCACACAAAAGCTTTCCTCGCGCGAAAACATACGTCCATCCTCTCAGACAAATTTCCTTGGATTTTCGAATCTAATAACTCACGTAGAGCATCATTTCCCCCCCGATATGTTTGTCAGCTTAATACGGCTTTCATCTTCTCGATCAAATTGCCTTTAGGACGGGAATGATCTTGACTGTCCATATAATGCTTTGATGTACGTATAATTAATAAACTAGGGTCTTTATATACATCGTTACATGTAATTGATATTAGATTTTTTTGCGGAGATTTATCAGTTATAGTAATTGCGTATTTCTGTCATTGCCTTGCCTCTTCTCAGTGCATTTTACTTGTATGAATGTACTCTTACACATCGCTTATTAAGAGCATTGCTACATCACATTCTCCACACATTCGTGCAAGCTCTGATGGCGTTCCCCGTACATCATTTGTTACCAGCGATGTTGCCAAATCTGTGCATCCCTCCATATCATAATGGTGAGCGTTTTTGGTTCTATAGACACATATATATTTATATTAGATTTACTGGAGTCACTGGTGCTTTAAGATTTCTAATAAGTGGCGGTAATTATTTACGGTGACCTAACTATACTAATACCTGTAAAGCGAAATATAACCCTTTCCGACATCCATTTCATCAGTGTTTTGAGCCCTTTCATTTTTTTCGAGTATTGACACATTATTGATCAAGGTTTATTCTCTTACCTGGAACGAACGACCAATACAGACAATGCTTTCATCTTCACTCTTTATCGATTGATCCAGTGTTGTTTTTTTTTTTTTTTTTTTTTTTTTTTTTTACCATTCGATGATATTAAAAAAAAAAAAAAAAAAAAAACCCGGAGAGCTGGGCATCTTAAAATTCTTTCCCTTAACTTGTTACTCCTTTCGCATCCAAGCAGTCGACTATACTCTCTCTCAGCCTAAAGTGCAAGCGATGTTGGCTGATCATT
>NC_061845.1:9316989-9319489 GCF_019202785.1 Penaeus chinensis
CGCACACACACACACACACTCACACACACACACACACACACACACACACACACACACACACACACACACACACACACACACACACACACACACACTCGCACACACACACTCATAAACGCATGCACGCGCCGGTGCCATATCGCAGCGATGCCCTGCCATACACGGAGAAGTAGGTCGCCAAGCTACCATGACACGCGCGACGGAGACAGAATTTTTCATCTCGCGAGGAGTCTAAGCGCCGACATTTCGGTATGCAGAGAAAGCTGTCGGAGCCCGACCCCGCGGCGGTCCTCGGTGGCCCGGCTTGTGTGCTGTGGTGGTGGTTGCGGGGTTGTAGTTGTGGTGGAGGTGTTGTCAAGTGGCGGAAGCGATGGCGGTGTTGTCAAGTGGTTGAAGCGATGTCAGTGTTGTCAAGTGGTGGCAGCGATGTCAGTGTTGTCAAGTGGCGCAAGCGATGTCATTATTGTCAAGTGGCGGAAGCAATGTCTATGGTGTTAAGTGGTGGAAGCGAGGTCAATATTGTTGTCAGTTGGCGGGAACGATGTCAATATTGTTGTCAGTTGGCGGGAACGATGTCAATATTGTTGTCAGTTGGCGGGAACGATGTCAATATTGTTGTCAGTTGGCGGGAACGATGTCAATATTGTTGTCAGTTGGCGGGAACGATGTCATTATTGTTGTCAAGTGTGGGAGCGATGTCATTGTCAAGTGGTGGTTTTGTTGCTCGGTGGTTGTAGCGAGAAAGGGTACAGGCGGAGTGACTTGGTGACAGAGCTGGCGATTTGTCCGAGGCGTTGCAGCGATCGGCGAGACACTCGTGTGCTATTGCTGTTGTTGTTATTGCTGTCGTTGTTGATGCCGTTATCGTTGTCATTGTAGTTGTTGTTGTTGTCGTGGTTTGCAAACAAAGGGGAAAACGTCGGGGCAGAGACGCGTTAGATGGAAGAGCCGTCGAGGGGGCTATAAGTGAGGTTGTTGTGGCGAAGGCGTTGCGGCGGCTGGCTGGGAAGCAGGAGGAGCAAGAGGGCGGGAGAGGTTGCGACACTCACCTCGCTGCTGGGAAGGGAACGGCCCCCTCGCGTCACGGGATGCCGGAACAGGATGGAGGAGGAGGAGGAGGAGGAGAAGGAGACGAGTGCGAGAAGGAGGAGGAGGAGGAGGAGAAGGAGACGAGTGCGAGAAGGAGGAGGAGGAGGAGGAGGAGAAGGAGACGAGTGCGAAAAGGAGGAGGAGGAGGAGGAGGAAGAAAAAAAGAAGAAGAAGAAGGAGACGAGTGCGAGGAGAAGGAGGAGGAGGAAGAAGAAGAGGAAGGAGACGAGGGCAAGGAGGAGCAGGAGGAAGAAGGAAGAAAGGAAAATGAGGAGGAAGACGAAGGAGAGAAAAAGAAGCAAGAACAGTAGGAGAAGGACAGTGAGGAGGGAGGCGATCAGGAAGAGGAGGAAGAAGTTGGAGAGTAAAATGAGAAGAATGCAATGGGGAAAAGAAGAAGAAGGGAGGCGATGAAGAGGAATAAGAGGAGGACTGGGAAATGGAGGACAATTGGGAACAGTATAATGATGATGGGGAGGCAGAGGAAAATGAGAAGGAAGGAGAGGAAGAAGAAGAGGAAGGAAAGGAAGAAGAAGAGGAAGGAAAGGAAGAAGAAGAGGAAGGAAAGGAAGAAAAAGAGGAAGGAAAGGAAAAGGAAGGAAGAAGAAGAGGAAGGAAAGAAAGAGGAACTAGAATAAGAGGAAGAATAAGAAAAGGAAGCGGAAGAGGAAGAATAAGAAGAGGAAGCGGAAGAGGAAGAAGAAGATTAAACAAGAAGAACAAGGAGTTAAAGAAGAAGGAAGGAAGAGGAAGAAGAGAAGTTAAAAAAACAATAACAACATGAAATATGAGTCGCAGAAGTAGTCAGGAAAAGGAAAAGGTATGGGACTCGAAGATAAAAGAAGAGGAACAGACGAACGGAAGAGATGAAGTCAGAACTGTGATGGAAACTCTCTCGCCCAAGATGTTTGTCCGGAATGAACTCTCTGCCAGGTGCGCTTCCACGGCGCTGTGGCACGCTATGGGAAGCTCTCATCGTTGGGAAGATGAATTTACTAAACACTGATGGCCATGCACGCACACACGCACACGCACACGCACACGCACACGCACACGCACACGCACACGCACACGCACACGCACACGCACACGCACACACACACACACACACACACACACACACACACACCATAAACCTACAATATACTAATTAATCCATGTGAGAAAACGTCTCAATCTGTAAAATACCAACAGCTAGTGTGAGTTATGTGCATAGTTTGCGAACATCGAACTCCATTAAAGAGAAGTCATTCTCAGAGCGACTCAAACGTTCTGCAGAACAGATATTTTACGGGATGATACTTAACTTCCGAATTCCTGAAAATATCTACTCGTATAGTTGAAGGAAATGTGTTGGAGATAAACAGATCAGGCAAAAATAATTATCTGTATACTTGTATGTCATGTGCAT
>NC_061845.1:9324489-9331989 GCF_019202785.1 Penaeus chinensis
GAGAGAGAGAGAGAGAGAGAGAGAGAGAGAGAGAGAGAGAGAGAGAGAGAGAGAGAAAGAGGAGAAGGAGAGAGAGAGAGAGAGAGAGAGAGAGAGAGAGAGAGAGAGAGAGAGAGAGAGAGAGAAAGAGGAGAAGGAGAGAGAGAGAGAGAGAGAGAGAGAGAGAGAGAGAGAGAGAGAGAGAGAGAGAGAGAGAGAGAGAGAGAGAGAGAGAGAGAGAGAGAGAGAGAAAGAGAGAGAGAAAAAGAGAAAGAGAGAGGACGGAGTCAGTCCTATAATGAAGGGGAAGAAGAAGAAAAAAACGCAAAAAAATGCTCGTAAATCACGCACTTCAAACGGGGGGGGGGGGGGGGGGGGGGACGTGAGAAGAAGGCTTAAGTAGAAACACCGATAATCGAGGAGGAAGGAAGAGGAAGAGAAGTCGATTAGGCGATTAAGAAGATCAGATAGGAGAAGTACGAAGATAATGTAAGGAATGTTGACGTGTTTCTTCCCAAATAGCGTGGGAACGAAGGCAGTGGCACCGGATCGCGTCTTCTGTCAACCCGCTCTTCAACTTCGGTTTTCTTCTTCTCTTCTCCCTCTTTCTTTTCTTTCTTCTCTTCTCCCTCTTTCTTTTCTTTCTTCTCTTCTCCCTCTTTATTTTCTTTCTTCTCTTCTCCTACTTCGGTTTTCTTCTCTTCTCCCTCTTTCTTTTCATTCTTCTCTTCTTCCTCTTTATTTTCCTTCTTCTATTCTTCCTCTTTATTTTCCTTCTTCTCTTCTCCTCCTCTCCCTCTTCCTTTTACCTTCATCTCTTCTCCTTCTTTCTTTTCCTTCCGTCGACTGTCTGTTCTCCACAATTCTCCGCTTCCCTCTTTCGCTGTCTATCCTCTACTATCCTCTGACAGAAACTATTTTTAGGATTTGTTATCGTCTTCGTTTGTTTGTTTGTCTGTTTGTCTGCCCCCCCCCCCCCCTCTCTCTGTCTGCCTCTCTCTCTCTCTCTTTCTCTCTCTCTCTATCTCTCTCTCTCCCTCTCTCTCTCCCTCTCCCTCTCCCTCTCCCTCTCCCTCTCCCTCTCTCTCCCTCTCCCTCTCCCTCTCTCTCCCTCTCTCTCCCTCTCCCTCTCTCTTTCTCCATCGGTGGCTGAGCGAAGAGGCAGCGCAGCAAGGAAGGAGAGAACAAACTCCATCCATGTTTATGATCCTCCTTCTCCCCTGCGCCGTCTCCTCGGCCTCTTTGCATTCCCGGGTCCCGTTAGATGAAGGCATAACACTCCTCCAGCTTGCTATCACACAGTACCGCGGAAACCACTCATTACGGCAAGATCATTTTCTATGCACCAGTTGAAGTCGCCAAGGGTCAACGCCTCTTTATCTCTCTTTCTCTCTCGTTCTCTCGTTCTCTCTCTTTCTCTTTCTCTCTTTTTCTCTTTTTCTCTTTCTCTCTCTCTCTCGCTCTCTCTCTCTCTCTCTCTCTCTCTCTTTCTCTCATTCTCTCATTCTCTCTCTCTCTCTCTCCTTCATTCTCCCCCTATCTCACTTTCCTTCCCCCTCTCTCCCTCATTCCCTCTCCTTCTCCCCCCCCCCTTTTTTTTCTCTTCCTTCTTCTCTTTCCTACCCTCCCTCCCTCTTCCCTTCCTTTCCTTCCTCACCCTCTCACCTCCCCTCTCCCTCCCTGCACTATGCCGGCCCTTGTCACTCGTGTACCCGGATGTACAATTTCCCCCATTCGCCTTCCTCTTATTTGTGCCGAGATGACGGATCATGTGATTACAGCCAAGCCCTTTGCGGACTCCCTCGGTCGTCGGAGTCAATTGATAATGCGCAGGGACGGCCGTAACCGCTGTTATGGTCCCTCGGTCACACGGCAATGGAAGAATGCGGACAGCAAACATGTACGCACACATACACACACACACGCTGACACGTGCGTGTACATGCGCTCAGACACACACACACACACAGGCACACGCACACGCACACTCACACGCACACGCACACGCACACGCACACGCACACGCACACGCACACACACACACACACACACACACACACACACACACACACACACACACACACACACACACACACACACACACACGCGCGAGGAAAGGGAAGGAGGGAGTAAGAAGAGGAGGAATGAAGAGAGGGAAAAAAGTGAGAGAAGGAGCGAAAGATGGAGAGGAGTAAGAGTAAGGTTACATAGATAACAAGATAGATATATCGAGATGAGGAAGCGAAGATGAATAGGCAGAGAGAGAGAGAGAGAGAGAGAGAGAGAGAGAGAGAGAGAGAGAGAGAGAGAGAGAGAGAGAGAGAGAGAGAGAGAGAGAGAGAGAGAAAGAGAGAGAGAACGAAAGAGAGAGAGAGAGAGAGAGAGAGAGAGAGAGAGAGAGAGAGAGAGAGAGAGAGAGAGAGAGAGAGAGAGAGAGAGAGAGAGAGAGAGAGAGAGAGAGAAAGGAAGAGAGAGAGAGAAAGGAAGAGAGGGAGAAAGGAAGAGAGGGAGAGAGAGAGCGAGAGATAGGGAGAGAGCGAGAGATAGGGAAAGAACGAGAGATAGGGAGAAAGCGAGAGATAGGGAAAGAACGAGAGATAGGGAGAGAGCGAGAGATAGGAAGAGAGCGAGAGATAGGGAGAGAGCGAGATATAGGGAGAGAGCGAGCGAGAGAGAGAGAGAGAGAGAGAGAGAGAGAGAGAGAGAGAGAGAGAGAGAGAGAGAGAGAGAGAGAGAGAGAGAGAGAGATTTAGAAAGATAGGAGTTAAGAGGGGAGGGGCGTGTTCGAAAGAAGGAGAGAGAGAGAAAGGAGATAGATATTCCAGATCATAGAAAACGAGAGCTGAGAGTAGAGATAAAAGGACAAATGAGAGGCGGAGAGAAAAATGATCAGCTGATTGAGAGGAACCCAAACAGCTAAGGAAGATTAATGGCTTCGATTCGACTTCCATTAGATACATTTTACCATCCGTTCGCACTGGAATCTCGACCTTACGGAATGACCTAATAGTCCACGGGCATTCAGGCTCTCTCAGTCGGCCTCGCTGGAGATCGTGTGCGCGATTATCACAACGTGGAATGTGCGGCTGTTTCAGGAAATTCTCGCTCTCAAATATTTAAGAAGATCCCAAGGATAGCCTATCGCAGGATAAGTACCCGGGAGGCCTTACCTGACACAAGCCTCGCCCGGGAACTCTCTCGCACACGATACGAATGGAAATACACTGCGTCCCACATATTACGTAGATATGTGCACACACACGCACGTCCAGATGCACACATACGTACTTTCAGACGCTTGCAGAATGAGAATCACACACACATTCATACATACATGCACAATTCAAGACATGCTTTCGATAATCTGGGACATAACCTTTTCTTCACATCTTTTTAATGAGCGTAATCAGCTTACGAAACTAACCTCACTGAAATTCCGACCGTTAACGCTCTCCCTCATAATTTTAAAGCAACAGCAAAGGCTCGTCCTCCCATAAAGATAAGAGTTCTGCTTCAACTGTCCTGACACAATGTGAAGTCTCGTTTTAGAAAGTCAGTGATGTCCTCAGTGGGCCAGAAACCGCTCGGGTAACGATGTCGAATGGAAGTGAAAACAGACACGCTCTTCGCACACTTCGGAGCATCGGCCGGACTTCGAAGCTGGGTGTTGATGTAGCTTTTTCTTGTTTTATTTCTATTTTATATATATGTATATATATGTATATATATATATATATATATATATATTTTTTTTTTTTTTTTTTTTTTTTTTTACGAATTGCCAGATATTTAGGGGGAGGTATATGGGATTCGCTGGAAACGATTAGATTAGTAAGGTAATCTTTGGAGAGTGTTTTATTAGGTTCGTAGCCCATTCGGAAGAGTGACTCCTCCAAATGGAAGTGAAAACAGACACGCTCTGCGCACACGGCGGATCATCGGCCAGGCTTCAACGTTCAATTATTGTAGATTTTTTTTTTTAAAGCGTGGGAGAGTTATTTTTAGTTATTTATGTGTTATTTGTCTATATTTATGTTACTTCTGTATCATTTTCACAATTTTAGCAGTCTTTGGGACGCAGCGGAAATTTCTGAATTGGTATGGGAATTTTGGGAAAGTGTTTCGGATGTTGGAATAGTTCGAAGCTGCGTCGAAAGAGTGACTCATCCTCACACGCATGCGCATTCACGACGCATCTCGGATCTATTCGTAGCCACGTAAGATTCCCTTCCTTATGCCCTCCCCCACTCCTCTCTTAAACTCCCCTCACCTCCTCCTTTACCTCCTCCTCCACCTCCTCCTCCTCCTCCTCTTTCTTCCTTGACCGTCCTACCTTTCTCCTACCCTCCCTCCCACCCTTACTTATCCCCCCCCACCAATCTCTGTAACGCAAGGCAGACCTTCTCGGTTTTATGCCTCATCGGCATTCATTTGGGCGCCCTCTCCCCCTATTCCCCCACCCCCCACCATCCACGCCCATTCTACTCTCTCCAACAGCAGCACTCACAGAAGTCCCCCACGAGACATCACGAGACATCAGCAGTGACAGGCGGACTTCCCCTCCCCCCCCCCCTCTCCTCCACCGCCCCCGCCCATAAACCAGCCTCGGGTGCCATAAACAATGTGGTCGTATTTAAGCTCGGGCGGCAGTGACGCGCGCCCGGGGTGAGTTCCCGTTAGGCGGGATGCGGCGGCCGCGTCGGTATGTGCGCGCCCTGGACTGTCCCTCCCGCCTCCTCCTGGCTCGCCCTCTCGCCTTCAGATTATAAATATGTATATGTACATATATGTATATATATACACACATATATACATATATAAACATACATACGTGTGTATATCTATATGTATGTATATATGTATATATATATGTATATATATGTATGTATGTCAATCTATCTATCTATCTATCAGTCTATTTACACACACACACACACACACACACACACACACACACACAAACACACACCCATATATACATATATATACGCATATACTGTATATATATATATATATATATATATATATATATATATATGTGAATTATAGACATACACTATGTCTATTATATATATATGTATATATAAGTATGTCTATATACATATATATACAGTTTATGTGTGTATATATGTATATATATATATATATATATATATATATATAAACGCAGAGAAAATACGGGAGGATGACGGAGAGAGAGAGAGAGAGAGATAAGAGAAGGCCGTGTCAGGCGCCCTGTTATTATCCTTCCCAAAGGCTCCCTCGCGTCCTTCGGCAGGGTCATACGCTCAGAAATCCATATCCTGATCCTATCACTCATCGACTACCCATGTCTTATATTCTTACATTTTTTTTGTATAAAAAATCGATAAGCATGACGAATCTACCGCAATAAATCCTCGTCAAACTTTCGTTATTTTCACCAACATCTATCTATGCCCGTGACGTTATACGCAGCGTCACATCCGTTTTCACACCGTCACGGCTGCCCGGAGATGCCCGCGACGCCTACGCCGTGGTAGGGCATGCGAGGAGGAGGGGGGGGGGGGGGTTAGGGGCTGGCACACATTACGAGATGCCGGAAGAAGTAGAAAGTTGAATGTCATTTCCTCCGGGAGAGAAGCACTCACTCATTCACAGCTTCACGGCGGGGGGGGGGGGGGGGGGGCTGTTTGCGTTAAGTGTATACGAGGGATGAGGGGGGGGGGGCAGGAGGAGGAGGGTGAGATAGGGGAAGGGGAAGGGGAGGAGGGAGAGGAAGGGAGTAGAGTTGAGAGTAAGGGAGGAGAGTGGAGAGGGGAGGAGAGAATGAGGAGAAGAAGGGAAAAGAGGAAAATGGAGGATAGGGGAGAGGAGAGGAGAGAAAAGCAGGAGAAAAAGGGAAGAACATGGGAGGGAGGGGAAAGGAGTAGAGTGGAGAGGGGAGGAGAGATGGGAGACGAGCGAAAAATGAGAAAAGGAGAAGAAGGGAAGAGGGGAAGATAGAGGATAGAAGACGGGAAAGGAAAGGAGAGAGTGGGGAAGAGAATGAGAGGGAGAGGAGAGGGGAGATAAGTAAAGGGAAAGAACACAGAGAGGAGGGTAAGAGAAGGAAAATGAGTATAATAAAAGGAGATAATGAAGATGTGGCAGTTTTTTGTCTGTTTGTTTATGTCTTTAATGGTTGTATATGATTTTTTTTTTTTTTTTAAGCCTTCGTATGGATTTAATTGCCGCGTGCAAATATGCTTGTTTCAGAGATTAGTTGACCCTTATATGTGCGATTGCGTGTATATATGTGTGTGTGTGTGTGTGTGTGTGTGTGTGTCTGCGTGCGTGTGTGTGTATGCATGTGTGTGCGTGTGTGTGTGTGTGTGTGTGTGTGTGTGTGTGTGTGTGTGTGTGTGTGTGTGTGTGTGTGTGTGTGTGTGTGCGCACGCGTCTTCATATGTATCTGGGACTATGTATCTGCAATTTCAGTGTTTGCAAGTGCATGACTGTATGTGGTTACATTATATCCGAATCTGCACTAAGGTATACTTAAAAACGCACACCAATTTATTCTAACGATTTAAAAAAACGCAGCTCACTAGTCAACACCATCAACGAAGCTTCCATTAATTTGATGTCTAAAAGTAAGCTCATCAATACGTTAATCTGTTCACCTTGCAACTTAAGTGGTAATGATGTCAGTGGAGCTCTTTGCTTGACCGCTAGACCAGCACAACCGGCTGACCTCCCCCCCCCTTCCCCACAATACCATTCCTCAACTCCTCTCCCCCCCCGTCTCCCTCTCATCACCCCCACCCCTTCCTTCTCTCTCTCCTCTTATTCCTCTCTCCCCCTTCTCGCTCTCATCCTCTACCCCCTTCCTCCTATCTCTCATCTCCCCCTTTCCTTCTCTTTCCTCCTTCTCCCTCTCATCCCCTCGCCCTTCCTCCTCTCTCTCCTCTCCTTCTCCCTCTCATCTACCCCCTACGTACTCTCTCCCCCTCATCCCCCCCTATCTCCTCTCTCCCCCTTCTCCCTCTCATCCTCTCCCCCCTTCCTCCTCTCTACTCCCCTCTCCCCTTCCTCCTCTCTCCCTCTTCTCTCTCTCATACACTCCCCCTTTCCTCCTCTCTCCTTCTTCCTCTCTCTCCCTTCTCCTTCTCCTCTCCTCCCCCTTCCTCCTCTTCCCCTTTCTCCCTCTCATCTCCTCCCCCCCTCCTCCTCTCCCTCCCATCCCCTCCTCCCTTCCTCCTCTCCTCCCCTCCCTCCACCCTAATCCACATCTGCTCGGTTCTTCCACTCTCTGATTCACAATTCATGAAACGTTATAAAATGATTTAACTGATTTGTCTTCACTTTTTCTTATTGCATTTTTTGTCTGCACTAAACATTCCTTCCTTCGTCTATTCCTTCCTGCATCTGCTTCCTCCTTTCTCCCCCACTCCCCTGTCTTCCTCTTCCTGTCCCTCCACCTGTTTCAACTTCCTGTTTTCTTCTTCTTCTCCTTCTCTTTCCTTCGGCCATTCCTCCTTCCTGTTTTCTTCTCCTTCC
>NC_061845.1:9344489-9356989 GCF_019202785.1 Penaeus chinensis
AACGTGGTCTTCGGCAACCTCTGTGTCTGTCATGAGGATGTGGCTTTTTCCCGAGTTCCGATTTTCAATTGTTTTCGTGAGCGGAAGGTTAAGTAAGCCCGTATCCCCCCAAATCGTCTGACCCAGTTTCCCTTGCTAATTTATCTTTTTCTTTCTTTCTTATATTGGCTCTCTTGAACCGTGATTTTTTTTTTTTTTTTTTTTTGCCATGTTTGTCTTTTTTCCTCTTTATTTCTTTTTCTATCTCATCCTCCCCCCCCCCCTCTCTCTCTCTCTCTCTCTCTCTCTCTCTCTCTCTCTCTCTCTCTCTCTCTCTCTCTCTCTCTCACACACACACACACACACACACACACACACACACACACACACATACATACATACATACATACATACGTACATAACACACACACATACACACACACATCTTCGCATCTTTCTCTCTCTCTCTCTCTCTATATATATATATATATATATATATATGTATATATATATCTTCATCTTTATCTTTATCTTTATCTTTATCTTTATCTCCCTCTCCCCCCCCCCCTCTCTCTCTCTGCACAGATGTGATAAATTCGTGGAATTTTTACCTCGAAGTATCATTTTAGATACAAAAAATATTAAAATAATGTTGATAAGCATATAGGTAATCGCGAATATATATATATATATATATATATATATATATATATATATATGTAATTGTTCAAGAACAGGCTATGGCAAAATCATAGAAGATATAAAAAAACAAAACATGATACGAGGATATAATTTATTGCTAAAGGCCGTGAAAGTTTTGCGGTTCATCTATTTTTAGCAGGGATCGAAAAGAACGACACAGTTTTTTTCTTTTTACTTTTTTTTTTTCTTTTCCGTTTTTGCTAACTTAAAAAGAGCAGGTAGCTTCATTCACAACGGTGAAGAAAATGTATGATCCGAAGGTGGCAAGAGTGCGAACGTGATTTCATTCATTCCTTTGACCTGGTTTTTTGGTGCCGACGTTGTTATTTAGATATTTATTTCACTTTGCAAAGTATTTTCTTGGTGATCGTTCCTATATCCTATTTTGATTTTTGATTTTTTTTTTAGATTGCATTGACATTTCATACTTATGGAAAAGAATAGTAAAATAAAAAGAGAGAGAAAGATGCTGGCGAAAGCGACCTGATCGGAATTGAAATCTGGCAACTATAGCATCAGTGATGCCATTGAAGAAAACGGATACTCATCGTTGAGGCGTTTGTTGTAGGGGTGACTCTGTTATTAGAGGCCCCGGCAATTTTCTTTCCGCCGCAGGCTAAGTTTGGGCAGAAAGTATTTTTTATTGTTGCGTTTCTAAAGAGCTGATCTTCCATGGTATGCAAGATGAGCCTATTTTGTAGCATCTGTCACTGTAAATGACCCATATACGGTTTGTTTATATGTACAGAGATTTTTTTCTGTAGTCGCGAGCATCAGTCATCAAATTTAGGCTCGTTTAACCCATCTCTGTTCGTTCGCATCCACGACCCACTCCCTCTCCTCAATTCGCATCTTTCAAATACTGTTTTCCCATTATTATAGATATTCTACATTCCTTCTTTCTTTATTCATATGTGTATGCGTGCGTGTGCGCGTGTGTTCATGTTTGCGTGTGTGCGAGAAGACCCACTATGACTCCATACACGATTTATGAGCCTATTCAGGGGAGCAGAACACCCAACTCCAGGCGAAGAAGGTATGATCACTGCAGCAGTAAAGTACACGTTAATTTAAGGTCGGAAACTACCCGGTACCGTTGATAACAGTACTCGGCAACATCACTATTACCAAACAGCATACCATCAAGTAAACCTTCCATATATCACGTACGTTGTGCCCATCAAAGTCCACCTCTCTACGACTGCAGTGTATGTACGTGACACGATCTCTACCGTACGAAAGCGGCCTACATCCGGGTACTGGATTCGGGGAAATATTGTTGATCACGGATTGGCCAATACCGAGACACGCACCCAGGGTAATTGGCTGCAGGGTGGGAGTTCAAATCTCGCTGGGTCAAAGGTCGCTTGGCTGTGTGAGGGAAAGGGGAGGGAAACAGAGGGAAGGAGGGAGAGAAAGAAAAGACGAATGGTATTTCTATATACACATGCATGTACGCATAAATATAAGAACAGAGAGATGGAGGAAGAGAGGAAAGATGAATGATACCTAAAATACATATGCACGTACGCATAAATAGAAGTACATAGATAACAGGCGAACGTTATTTTATATACACAGGCATGTACACATTAATATAGGCACACGCAAATACATGTGAATAGATAGATGAATGGTAATAAGCTAATAATAAGCTAATAGATGTATGGATGAATGAATGGATAAATATATATATATATATATATATATATATATATATATATACATATATATAAATAGACATGCAGGGGAAGAAATAAACTAAACGTATATTTGCAATTTTCCATACTTAAATGCATAGACGCGTAAACACATGAACACGCATATGCTAATATATAAATAAACAAATAAAGAGATGCTTTACACACGTAAGCACAGACAAGTGCATTCAAAAATAATAAGTAGGTAAACAAATGAATAAATGGGAAGAAATTAAGCCAAAAACACATTTCCAGGGAATAAAAGCGATGTGAATGAACCATTAACAAATGCAAGGCACTGAACAGGATGAGGTCAGAAGAGAAAGGTTTCTGTAAAAAAAAAACACAAATGAATAAAATAAACATAAAAAATGAAAGCTTCACACAACACTCACATCAACAGAAGCAATAAACGTAAGACCAAAGACCTGTATGTTATTACTAATGCCAGTCATTAAATCGCGGAGAAAACGTTGCAAGGTTACCTCCCGATTTTACGAGTAAATGTGAGTTGCTTTGGGTCAGGACATTGACTCGAGCGCTAATGACTGCACATTTCGTCGCATTTTACTGTAAGTTGCGTGGGCGGGATTCGTTATGAATATGTGTTCAGGAGTAAACCGGTCACGTTATAAAGATGGCGTACTGTCACGCTTCCACTGCTTGCTAAAGACGCCATCTGCTGTTTGTCGCGGCGCTTGAGATTCGTACTGCACACATATCCTCAGATAAACACATTCACAGACACACACGTACATAGATTCATGTACGTGTGTCTGCTAGTGATCAAATAAACAGACACGTACAGACACGTTTTTATATACTCCTACTTATTGTTATTACTATATGTCAATAATCCCCTTAAAGTTACCTAAACTAACCCATGCCTCTCCTCGCAGGTTTGGACTCTGAATGAGGTGTTTGCCACGCAGCCTCACATCCTACACAAAAACAACCCTAATCAGGACCTTCCTTGCGATGTCCTGCCAGCCGACGCCTATTCCTTCTATACCTCCTGTGGGAGTCAGGACTGGTATCCTACCTATGCCCAGCTCAGCTACCCCGTCTGCTGCAACCCCAGGACATTTGCGCCTGTCTGGTGAGTGGAGACCCGTGGAAAAAAAAAATATTCCCTGTTTAAAGAGTACATTACAAGTGTTCTCTCCGTGTTTGGTAGTTGCATTTCAAACTGAATATATGATAGTGCGAAATGTAAACTCCCTCGTCTCATTTTCAACTTTCGCTCGGAGACACACGTAGACGAACCTCCAACGCAGACGAATACAATGCAGCAGTACACATTACCATCCCCCCTACACTGCACTCGTACACCCAGTCACCACAAAACCTAGAATTAATACGGAGACTAAACCTTAGCCTCACTACCTAATTTTCCCTTCCCGACGTCCAGGTGTGAGAGTCTCCCACCGAAGTACCCCGAAGAGGCACGGGCGGCGGGGCAGTCGCCGATTCTGGAGAGGAAGATTGACACGGAGGCTGACCCGGACGACATCGAGAACAACGAGATCGAGGGCTCCACGAAACCCGCGGCGGAGGAGGTAGGCTGAGAGATAAAGATAGATATAGAGATCAGGATAGAGATAAAGATGGAGATAGAGATAAGGATAGAGACAGAGATCAGGATAGAGATAAAGATAGAGATAGAGAACAGGATAGAGATAAAGATAGAGGCAGAGATCAGGATAGAGATAAAGATAGAGACAGAGATCAGGATAGAGATAAAGATAGAGATAGAGATCAGGATAGAGATAAAGATAGATATAGTGATCAGGATATAGATAAAGATAGAGATAGGGATCAGGATAGAGATAGAGTTAAAGATAAATATGATATTTTAAGTGTCTGGTGTTCACGTCTTCGAACGTGAATTAGAGGGAAGTTAAGGGGAACTTAAGTAAGAAACTCGAATTTGACATATCATCATGTTATTTTATCCTCTGAAGAAATCCGTAATCATTCTTTTGGCAAATATAAAACACTTGCAATAAAATCTATGAAAAAAGCAAATGGAGAGCAAATAGAGAAAGAAAATGAATATTTGTAAGGACGATAAAAAAAATAGAAACAAGCTGAATTCCTTTGACTTCAATGTTCCGCACCGCAGCTCTGACCCCCCCCCCTCCCTCTGCCTCCCCTCCAGGACAGCAGCGCCTGGTCCTGGGTCAACAGCGCCCTGGGCTTCTTCGGCTACTCGAGCGTCGGGGACCTCGTCAAGAACGTCGACATCTTCTCCATTCCAGGGAAGATCCAGGCAGCCATTAAGGTGAACAGAGAGCCCTTAGGCGTAGGGATACGTAGGCACATACGGGTACACAAACCCACACCCACTCGCCCACGAGCACATACATAAACGCGCGCGCACACACGCGCGCACACACACACACACAAACACACACACACACACACACACACACACACACACACACACACACACACACACACACACACACACACACACACACACACACACACAAACACATTATATAATACGTATGGAGAAACCTACGCATATGCCATGATATATTTAAAAATGATTGAACAGACAATCAAGTAGACATATCGATGAACGGCTGTATAGTTCCCGCATTCTAAAAGAAGCTAAAAAAAGTAATAAATAAATAAACAGATAAGTAAATAAGTAAATAAATAAATAAAACAAGCAAAGAAGCTCACCCCCCCTTTCCCCCCAGACTTACAACGACGAGATCTCGATGGGCCAGTGCTACATGGAGTTCACCACCTACAGCGTCTTCAGCAGGCAAGACGGAGTGTTCGCGTCGCTCCTGCGCTCCCGCCGAGACATGCCCGTGGCGTGGGAGGAGCAGGAGCAGGGGCTGAAGGAGGAGGAATCCTTCGAGGGAGTGGACGGCGCGGAGGGCCGGGCCACGGCGCCCCAAGGCCAGAACGCCGCCATACAGGTACTACATCCCAAAGGCCTGAATGGGATACCTGCGGAGTGTTGCCTAATAAGGGTATATGTGATTGTGTGTGTGTGTGTGTGTGTGTGTGTGTGTGTGTGTGTGTGTGTGTGTGTGCGCGTGTGTGTGTGTGTGCGTTTGCGGGCATGTGAGTGAACGTGCATCTTCCTCCATCCCAATATCTGACTGCCATTCTCTCCTCACCCAGAATCTGGTCGGAGGTCTCGTGGGAATTCTGGAAAGTTCGCCCACCACCAGACAGTACGCTGACGTCATCAAGCAGCTCATGCCCATGGTGATGCAAGTGTACAGCGCCGAGGACCCCACGTCCGCCATCACCTCCTTTATCACGCAGACCCTCGGCCCCTACCTCTCGCAGGTGAGACCCCCCCCCCCCCCTCGGCCTAGCTCGCGTTGTCTTGCCTTTAAAACGCCTTTCAAAAAAGAAAGAGAAAAAGAAGAAAAAAGAAAACACTCACACTCACACTCACCCTCACACACACACACACACACACACACACACACACACACACACACACACACACACACACACACACACACACACACACACACACACAGACACACACACACACACACACACACACACACACACACACACACACACACACACACACACACACACACATATATATATATATATATATATATATTACGGCCGTCATGAAGATAATCTAAGACATGATTAAAAAGTAAAAAACTACCAATGAGACTTCCAAAACAACCATCCAAACGCCAACAGATTTTTCAAAAGCATTCAGCATTATCATAAAAAAGAAAGAGAAACCAAATTCTAAAACCAGCAGTCCTCATTCCCAAAACGTGACCACTGACCCCCCCCCCCCCCCTCGCAGATCCAGACGCCGGCGCCCCCCAAGTCGTCGAACGGCCTCGACGGCGACTCGAAGCCCGGACACTGGCCCAACCTCAGCCGCCCGCAAGCCCCCAGGCCCCAGCCCACGCACCGCCCACGCCCGTCGGCCCCCTCGGGCGGTGCCGGCTCGCCCATCACGTCCCTCATTTTGGAGATGATCAAGCAATACCTCACCGCGCCCTCGCCAGGTGAGGGGCGCGGGGTCGGCTCTTGATTGCCGAGGGATTGGTTGTTTCGGGCGTGATAATAATGATAGTGATAATACTGATCATAATAGTGATGATGATGATAACAATGATTTTGAAAAGAATGATGATGATGTTAATAATAATAATGATAATAATGAGATCGATAATGATAATGATTATGATAATAATGATGATAATAATAATAATAATAATAATAATAATAATAATGATAATACTAATAATAGTAATAACAATAATAATAATAATAATAATAATAATGATAACGATAATACTCGGAATAATAATAATAATAATGGTAAAAGTAATAATAATAATAATAATAATAATAATAATAATAATGATAATAATCAAAATAATAATAATACCAACATTAATGCTAATATTAAAAACAAAAATAATGATAATGATGATGATAATTGGTAATGATGCAGATTATTGAAATTGCATCATTGTCAATCATTACGACAATATAGAATCGCTAATAAGGATTACAGTAATGAGACTCGTAACACCCACGCTAATTCAAGCCCCGCCCACAGCTCCCGCTGCCTCGAAGCCCCGCCCTCCACCCACGCGTGCCCCGGCAGCCCCGCCCACCCCCTCGTCCTCCTCCTCCTCCTCCGGCGGCAGCTCCCCCATCGGCGTAGGGAACATCCTGCAGCTCCTCTTCGGCGGCTCCTCCAGGCCCCAGAGCCCCGCCCGCCCGAAGCCGCCCGTGAAGAAGCCCCAGAAGCCCCCGCAGATCCTGGAGAAGCAGGATGCCAAGAGCTTCGTGGACATGGTGCTCGAGTTCATCAGACCGGTCTTCATCAGCATCATCGGCAAGGTGAGATTTAGCGCGCGCTTGGGGCGGGAATGAAGTTGGGCTTGTGTTTTGTGGGGTTTGTGGATGGGGTTAGTGTTTTTGAAAATTATTTATTTCATTTGGATAATCTGAACTAGCCTTCGCGTGATTGGTTGTTTGTGTGAGGTTTTAAATCCTTAATCTTGGGAAGTTTTTAACCATTTACCATCACTCCATCGATAAATGTCTCACCTGTTATACTGCTCAAACAACCCTCACCCTCTAATTTGCTATGTGCCATCAATGGTTTAACCACGGTATATTTGCACCACATATATCAACACCTACGATAACAAAAAACTATATTCAGTAATTAGTCTCCCCTACAAGTACACCTTGATGATAACCAACACCTTTCACCACCTGCAGTAAATGTTTACACAATGATAGCCAACAACCAACACTTTTTATTACCTGTAAGACCAACCTATATCTAAATAACCAAATCCCTGACGACGCCTTGTCCCCGCAGGCGCCTGGAGAGAGCGGCGTCGCGTCCATCCGAGAGGTGACGCGCCTGAGCTCGCTGGGCCGCGTGGACGACACCCTGGTGGAGGAGGTCCTCTCGCCCTACTTCTGCCTCAAGAACTACTTCGTCAACAAGGCCTGGACACTGACGGAGCGCGGCGTGAGGTCGGTCGTGGGCAAGTTCAACCCGGAGGAGAAAGCAAGGATGATGAGGATGATGCAAGAGTACTGAGGGAAATGGATCGGACGAATTCGGAAGACTTTTCAGGGAGGTGGAGCGAGGCGAGAGAAGATGAGTTCGCAGAATGATGAGAGTAAAAAAAAAAGAATAAAGGGGAGAAAGTCCAAGTGGAAGAAGGTCGTAGCTAAGAAGGTCTTGAGGAGAGAAAGTTAAGCGAGTGTGAGAGAGCGACGAACTCTGGCACCGGTGATAGGATGGCATCGAAGTGCCACTTTCAAACTAAGTGTTTTTTGTCATAGGGTTTCATCTCTTATGAATATATGGAAATGGTGAATGGTAAAGTATCTCTCGATATCGGTAAGCATCTTTCGTGGGAGCGAATTCATTACGAGAATAGAAATCACCATGATATATACGAACATAAGAACAATAATAATAATAATAATAATAATAATAATAATAATAATAATAATAATAATAATAATAATAATAATAATAATAATAATAATAATAATAATAATAATAATAATAATAATAATAATAATAATAATAATAATAATAATAATAATAATAATAATAATAATAATAATAATAATAATAATAATAATAATAATAATAATAATAATAATAATAATAATAATAATAATAATAATAATAATAATAATAATAATAATAATAATAATAATAATAATAATAATAATAATAATAATAATAATAATAATAATAATAATAATAATAATAATAATAATAATAATAATAATAATAATAATAATAATAATAATAATAATAATAATAATAATAATAATAATAATAATAATAATAATAATAATAATAATAATAATAATAATAATAATAATAATAATAATAATAATAATAATAATAATAATAATAATAATAATAATAATAATAATAATAATAATAATAATAATAATAATAATAATAATAATAATAATAATAATAATAATAATAATAATAATAATAATAATAATAATAATAATAATAATAATAATAATAATAATAATAATAATAATAATAATAATAATAATAATAATAATAATAATAATAATAATAATAATAATAATAATAATAATAATAATAATAATAATAATAATAATAATAATAATAATAATAATAATAATAATAATAATAATAATAATAATAATAATAATAATAATAATAATAATAATAATAATAATAATAATAATAATAATAATAATAATAATAATAATAATAATAATAATAATAATAATAATAATAATAATAATAATAATAATAATAATAATAATAATAATAATAATAATAATAATAATAATAATAATAATAATAATAATAATAATAATAATAATAATAATAATAATAATAATAATAATAATAATAATAATAATAATAATAATAATAATAATAATAATAATAATAATAATAATAATAATAATAATAATAATAATAATAATAATAATAATAATAATAATAATAATAATAATAATAATAATAATAATAATAATAATAATAATAATAATAATAATAATAATAATAATAATAATAATAATAATAATAATAATAATAATAATAATAATAATAATAATAATAATAATAATAATAATAATAATAATAATAATAATAATAATAATAATAATAATAATAATAATAATAATAATAATAATAATAATAATAATAATAATAATAATAATAATAATAATAATAATAATAATAATAATAATAATAATAATAATAATAATAATAATAATAATAATAATAATAATAATAATAATAATAATAATAATAATAATAATAATAATAATAATAATAATAATAATAATAATAATAATAATAATAATAATAATAATAATAATAATAATAATAATAATAATAATAATAATAATAATAATAATAATAATAATAATAATAATAATAATAATAATAATAATAATAATAATAATAATAATAATAATAATAATAATAATAATAATAATAATAATAATAATAATAATAATAATAATAATAATAATAATAATAATAATAATAATAATAATAATAATAATAATAATAATAATAATAATAATAATAATAATAATAATAATAATAATAATAATAATAATAATAATAATAATAATAATAATAATAATAATAATAATAATAATAATAATAATAATAATAATAATAATAATAATAATAATAATAATAATAATAATAATAATAATAATAATAATAATAATAATAATAATAATAATAATAATAATAATAATAATAATAATAATAATAATAATAATAATAATAATAATAATAATAATAATAATAATAATAATAATAATAATAATAATAATAATAATAATAATAATAATAATAATAATAATAATAATAATAATAATAATAATAATAATAATAATAATAATAATAATAATAATAATAATAATAATAATAATAATAATAATAATAATAATAATAATAATAATAATAATAATAATAATAATAATAATAATAATAATAATAATAATAATAATAATAATAATAATAATAATAATAATAATAATAATAATAATAATAATAATAATAATAATAATAATAATAATAATAATAATAATAATAATAATAATAATAATAATAATAATAATAATAATAATAATAATAATAATAATAATAATAATAATAATAATAATAATAATAATAATAATAATAATAATAATAATAATAATAATAATAATAATAATAATAATAATAATAATAATAATAATAATAATAATAATAATAATAATAATAATAATAATAATAATAATAATAATAATAATAATAATAATAATAATAATAATAATAATAATAATAATAATAATAATAATAATAATAATAATAATAATAATAATAATAATAATAATAATAATAATAATAATAATAATAATAATAATAATAATAATAATAATAATAATAATAATAATAATAATAATAATAATAATAATAATAATAATAATAATAATAATAATAATAATAATAATAATAATAATAATAATAATAATAATAATAATAATAATAATAATAATAATAATAATAATAATAATAATAATAATAATAATAATAATAATAATAATAATAATAATAATAATAATAATAATAATAATAATAATAATAATAATAATAATAATAATAATAATAATAATAATAATAATAATAATAATAATAATAATAATAATAATAATAATAATAATAATAATAATAATAATAATAATAATAATAATAATAATAATAATAATAATAATAATAATAATAATAATAATAATAATAATAATAATAATAATAATAATAATAATAATAATAATAATAATAATAATAATAATAATAATAATAATAATAATAATAATAATAATAATAATAATAATAATAATAATAATAATAATAATAATAATAATAATAATAATAATAATAATAATAATAATAATAATAATAATAATAATAATAATAATAATAATAATAATAATAATAATAATAATAATAATAATAATAATAATAATAATAATAATAATAATAATAATAATAATAATAATAATAATAATAATAATAATAATAATAATAATAATAATAATAATAATAATAATAATAATAATAATAATAATAATAATAATAATAATAATAATAATAATAATAATAATAATAATAATAATAATAATAATAATAATAATAATAATAATAATAATAATAATAATAATAATAATAATAATAATAATAATAATAATAATAATAATAATAATAATAATAATAATAATAATAATAATAATAATAATAATAATAATAATAATAATAATAATAATAATAATAATAATAATAATAATAATAATAATAATAATAATAATAATAATAATAATAATAATAATAATAATAATAATAATAATAATAATAATAATAATAATAATAATAATAATAATAATAATAATAATAATAATAATAATAATAATAATAATAATAATAATAATAATAATAATAATAATAATAATAATAATAATAATAATAATAATAATAATAATAATAATAATAATAATAATAATAATAATAATAATAATAATAATAATAATAATAATAATAATAATAATAATAATAATAATAATAATAATAATAATAATAATAATAATAATAATAATAATAATAATAATAATAATAATAATAATAATAATAATAATAATAGTGTGTGTGTGTGTGTGTGTGTGTGTGTGTGTGTGTGTGTCTGTGTGTGTGTGAGTGAGAGAGAGTACGAGTACATGTGTGGAGAGAGAGAAAGGGGGTAGGAATAAAAGTATAAAAAAGATAGATAGATAGACATAGATATAGCTATAGATCGAGAGAGCCAGGTAGGCTGACAGACAGGTAGATCCAGATATATTTATTTGCCGCCTCCATCACGCCCAACAGCCCCCTCCCTCGGCTGGGACTCACGGCAGTCTGAAGACCCCAGCAAAGAGAATGTTGCGATTTACTTTGTCGTAAACAAGGAAGACGAAGGGCCTGTCGCAGCGGAAGGGCACAGGCTCTTGCGTCGAGACCGGGGCACTAGAGGCCCCTGCGATCGCCGCCGACGAGGCCCCTCGCTCGTCCACCTCCAGCGCTGC
>NC_061845.1:9369489-9384489 GCF_019202785.1 Penaeus chinensis
CCGCAGAACCGGACTCCAGGAACTCCCGAGGTGGCGTTTCTAGACGGGCTTTGCGACGAGGAAGGCTCAGGTGCCAACGTATTCGTTTCTGTCGTCGTCAGGTGCGCCTCATATTTCGTGCTTAGACCCTTTTCCAGTGAAGATATGGGAACGCTACAGGAGAGATTCCTCTGATTACAGAAGGAGAGCGAGTTGTGGGGCAGCAACGTCGTTTTCTGTAGAGGAAGACGACACAAGGGCGGTCAGGACGAGCAACAGAGTCTTTGTCAGATAGGAATCGTCTCGCCTCATCTCGGACGGCGCATCATGCAACTGTGGCCTTAAACGTCCCTCACGAAGCATGAGATGTTAGAACTCCTCATCTCAAAAATTGTCACATTTTACAATATTCAGGACACGAAGTGCGATTTGACACCGTCGAAAAGGATGTTTACAAGGGACGCAGAGGCACATCTGACACAGCATTACAGACACTCCTGACACACAGACTCGCCGAGAGAACACTGCAGCAAAGACAACCAGCAAAGGATGTAAAGCAATAAGTACAGATAAGAGATAGAACAAAATTACAGAGAATGATGTAAAGCTTAAGAAGATTCAGGTAATTAGCATTATGCGATTGTTCTCTACTTTAAAAGCGAAATTGGAAAACCTGGAATGCTGCAAATAATCAGAATGAATGTTATACTTTTTGATAAACAAAAAATGTAACAGAAAACAGACTATCCCAGTTATTTTCAAATAAACAAATTGAATTAAAATGTCGCATCTGACAACTGCACCGGAGTTTCCACCGGACGGACAAACTCCGGTGCAGTAATTAGATAACGCCACGACGAAATCCCGACTGAGGTGTTTTATTTGGTTACACCCCCTTTCCCCCTTTCTCTTTATATATCTCAATCTGGATATTTATCTCTCTATCTTTCTGTCTATTTGTCTGTCTGCCTGTATTTTTGTCTACCTGTCAGTCTGTCTCCTTTCTTTTTTTCACTATCATCTCTCTCTTCTTTCTCTTTCTCTTTCTCTTTCTCTTTCTCTTTCTCTTTCTCTTTCTCTTTCTCTTTCTCTTTCTCTTTCTCTTTCTCTTTCTCTTTCTCTTTCTGTCTGTCTGTCTGTCTGTCTGTCTGTCTGTCTGTCTGTCTGTCTGTCTGTCTGTCTGTCTGTCTGTCTGTCTGTCTGTCTGTCTGTCTGTCTGTCTGTCTTTCTCTTTCTCTTTCTCTTTCTCTTTCTCTTTCTCTTTCTCTTTCTCTTTCTCTTTCTCTTTCTCTTTCTCTTTCTCTTTCTCTTTCTCTTTCTCTCTCTCTCTCTCTCTCTCTTCTTTCTCTTTCTCTTTCTCTCTCCCTCCCCCCCTCACTCTCTCTCTCTCTCTCTCTCTCTCTCTCTCTCTCTCTCTCTCTCTCTCTCTCTCTCTCTCTCTCTCTCTCTCTCTCTCTCTCTCTCTCTCTCTCTCTCTCTCTCTCTCTCTGTCTCTCTCTCTCTCTCCCTCCCTCCCTCTCTCCCTCCCTTTTTCACACACACACACACACACGCACACGCACACGCACACGCAGACACACTCAAACACACCTACACAAATACATACACACACATACACCACACTCCCCCCCCCCCCCACACACACACAATAAAAAGATAAATGAATAATAAATAGATATAATAACAAAAAAACAAAAACATGCCACCACGCACACGTCTGTGTACAAGTATTTAGAACTGTCTACCAAGGTTTACATATAGACCTTGGGCTCTACAGCTTCACCGGGGTAAGCGACGGGCCTTTGCTCTGGGAGTGCCCATGGTTTATACCTTGTGGTGTCTCCATGTTCTTTCAGTGAACCCGAAGAATACAAGCTTGACCTGCAATAGCTGCTTTTCATCTTCCAGCTGCACTTGACTTTGAGTATAATGTCTTGTTGAATATAATTAACTGTGTGGGTTAATTGACTTGGGGGATGCCGCTGTAGAAAACAAACTGATCTGCCTTCTAAATAAGTCTCCATTGAACAATTAAAAGATCTGCTGTTTCTTGGAAACAAAATTTAAAGCAGGTCTGTAGTCCAGCCATCGTTTTTAAAGAATTGGAAGCATGTAGTGTTTATGTTCTGGATGTTATTTGTATGTATATGGAGTGACGCACTACTTGTGACTACATGGCTCACTAATATGATAAACAAGTGGTTTGCTTTGATGTTAGGTAGACATCCAGACATGCGACATGGGTGTTTAATGAAGTGTCTATTGAGGTTCAGGCACAAAGGAAACCAATCAAATTGGCATTTTATTATTTACAACATCAGTGCTTGGCTAGCAGGCTTGCTATCGGCACAAATGTCAAATAGTTGTTAACAATGAGGTTCATTTAGTTCAAGTAGACTGAAATCTCATGCCAACAGCTTTAAAATTCTGACAAGCTCTAAAGGTGGCATCAGTTGTCCAATTTTTAAATGACCCTGTGGACGTAGTTACTTAATAGTTGGTCCAATTTTTAGGGTATTTCTTTGATGAGGTCACCAATGTGAAAATACAAAAATATACTAACATCAAATCTAATAGAAATAAAGATAAACAGTCAATATTGCATTCCTGGTTATAACATCATAATTATAATAATAATGATAATAATAATGTACACCTCTGGAAATGAGTAGTTTCAACCTGCAGATTCTCTAGGTCACCACCTTCCCTTGTTTGCTAGGAACAGTTGGGGGTCCTATCATTCACAGTACCAGATCAATGCTCAGATACCATAGCCTACTGGAACAGTCAGCCATTAAGTGTAATATCATTGTAGAACTATAAAAAGGCTAACATTTCTTGTCCATCTTACCTATAGGCAGTTAAAAGCTCACCAAAAAATAACTTTATGGAAAAGCTTACCCACTTTAAAGAATATATCTTAGTTTATTGAACTGATTTTAAAGCAATCTAGACACCACAAGCAACAACATTTTGTTAATAACTGCCAGTAATACCTATTCAAATGTATCAGAAAGCAGAATAAATTCTAGAGGAAAAGTAAAATGAATTAGATAATGAAGATATAATTCAGTAGGATATTTAGTTCATTTAACCAGTACCTCTGGGGGTTTACCAAATTTGGTGGTTGAATAGAGTCTGTGAAAGAGAAAGGGTTACATTCCTTGATATACATTATATACTTTTCCACAATTCCTTTATAATCATCAGTTCCTCCATCTTTCTATTTATAGCACTTACCTTTCTTATACCTTAACCTCTAAAACCACAAGTCATTATAAGATAAGCACTGTGGTGGTACATCAGTGCACTAAACAATTGCTTGTCTACTCTAAATACAATTAACCCCGCCTCCCCCAAATTAATTGCATTTCTTGAACTCACAGCCCATATAATGAGACTTGAAAACATCCCAATGATTTTTTGACATTTAGAGGGAATATTGTTACAGCTTGTCCGGTCTCACTATGTTCTCACCTGATCAAGCATAATTTCAAGTGCATCTTTTTGGTGCTAAAGTTCATCCCATTCAGGCCAAATTTTTTTCTCATTCAGAAAAATCAAAGAAAACAAGATGACCCTTGCTTGCCTTCTGCCATTACATTAGCACAGTGAGCTGCAAATATTTTTTGCCTTTGACACTAATTTACATAGATAAATATATAAATAATTACATAGTAAACCTTCTTGATAAGTTCCTAATGGATGTGAGGGATCGATTAAAGACTTCATAGAGGAACTAAGCTTTAAAAAGGTATGGAGTCATAAGCAGTTTACTAATCTTACATTTATTGACACATTACATACAATATAATGCAATCATGGTGAAAATATAGCATGAATACTCAGGCATACATACATACATACAAATTATTCACATTATATATATATATATATATATATATATATATATATATATATATATATAAACAAACACAGATTACTGTCAAAATAACCTGAGGTAAATGAAGACTAAATATAGAAATGATTACAAAAAAAAAAAAAAAAAAACAGTAGTCACATAAAAGAGATCATACAACAAGATCTCAGAAAGAGGCCTATTCAATATTATGGTTCTTACACACTCAACCTTCCTGCTCCAAAATATGTGGCATTCCTTTCAGGTGTTCAAACAATTCTTTCCATGGACTTCAGTCAGTAAATACTTAAATTAACCTTGGACAACATTGCACAACTGGCCTTCATTATCACCTGGATCATTTTAGTTACAAGTTGTGACGAAAGAAACTGAATTAAAAAGACAAACACAGTGCACAAAAATACTAGTGTTTTATTTGCAAAGCTATCTGTCCATCCTTTGATCCATCCATCCAGAGAATTGTATGTATATATCCATATAATCATATTTTCATACAAATATATATATTTTGTAAATCTTGCATTCACAACATACTGGTACATCTGCATCATGCATCACAAAACTTCCTAATAGTACTCTTTCAAAAATAAGTGCACTCAACAAAAATAAGAACAAAAATGAACATCAAAGTAAAAAAAAATAATAATAAAAAATAAAAGAACAAATGCTGACAATTTTAAAAAAACAAATGAACTATCTCAGGTAAGTCATCACGTCACCAAAGACAGTGAAAAAGGGATTCATCTGACCTACAAACATACAATATAACAAAATATAAAATAAATGAAGTTGATGCACACGACATCAACGACAACTGCCTAAATCAGATATCACAACCTTTACACATGTATATCTACTCACACACTGGTCCACTTCTAAGCTGTTAACACTTGCTAAAAATGTCGTAATAAATATGAAATAATGGGTACATTTTGAAAAATTGGCCCTCATTAGAGTAACTGCAAGGTGAACTTTTTTTAACTATCTAAACTTTCAAAAAATAACCGAGTCATTGTTTACAACAGATACGTAACAAAAGTTATTTCCTCATTTCATTTCCATTTTTCTTAGCTACAAGTTCACCTTACTGTTATAAAATATATATACAGTGAACATGCTAAAGTTCTATTAGATTTATATCACTGAGCCTATATACACTTTGTAGTTTACAAAAACTTGAAATTCAAACCATTAGGGTAAGTGATTATGCTGTAATGTATATCACAAAAATGGCACATACAAGAAAAAAAAAATGTGATGGTTTCCTTACTACTGTGCTGTAAAGATCAAATCACTTTTAACAAGAAAAGAGTGCATGTTCTCACTTCTGATATGTTGTACAGACTATGATTTTTTTTTTTTTTTTCATTACAAACATTCTTGTCTTTAGATGACCATCGAGAGTCATAACTATTACTTGTCTGACATACTTTGTTTGTAAAACTGCCATTATTGTGCAAAAACAAAAACTTTCCCAAATATTGCAAAGTCCCTAATTTGAGCAATTTCAACCATTTTCAGTTGTAAAATAACAGGCAAGGCTATATATATACACAGTATATCATTATTTCCCCAAATGTGAAAATACAAAGAAATAGCATGTGTTTATACATAACATACATGCAAAAGATGTAAAGCATATTTATCAATAAATCATTTATTCTTTTCAGCAAGACTATAAAAAAGAAAATCTGGAATATTTATCCATAATAAATTTAAAAGTCTGTTCATATAGCCATCAAGAAAACGATATGCAATCCAATCAACACTAACTGCTGACATTCCTAGTATATATTTACAAATATAAACATATTACTATGGCTGGAAAACTAACTCTATTGAATTTTCTCTTCTTTTGAGAGAGAAAAGTAGAATATTCATTTGCCCTTTTAATAACAACAAAGAGTTGTCAAGGAATATAAGTCACTTTTTTTATTTTACACCGAGTATACAGGTAAAACCTTAGTAGTATAAGAAATATTCAGCACAGAACAAGAATATACTTGAACATTTTCTCACCCTACTGCATTACAGAGAGATTTGGAAAATTTCTACAAAATATTGTGTGCACTTTTCATATAATCCAGGTAGCTAAAATCTCCATCATAAAACACCAACCAGGTTCTACTTGTAACATAATGCAATGTGGCATTAAGCATCACAAACCACTTTTTAAAATGTTAATCACTCAGTATAAGTACACATTCTCTTAAATATACAAATGAAATCATAAAAAGGAATTAAAAACAAAGTAAGAACCAGTTTCACTAATCGGCCATGAACCAAATAATCTCCCCCAAAAATTGCAATCAACATGACCTATCAATAGGTCAAGCATTAATAGCCTTATTTGGACTGGTTGTAATCTACATACACGCGGACAACCTCACCAGAGTACTTGCGCTGTGAGGGAAGGTAGTAGAAGTCAGGGGTCATGTCTTGCATGGCGGTGTTGTATGAGGGCAGAGATGATGTGGTTGATCCTCGTGGCAGGGAATAAGTGCCTCTTGGATCCGGCCTGCTCTGAGGTGCATTCCTGGGGCGCTGAAGGGAGCGTGTATCCCCTCCATAGCCACCAGGATGGTGCCCAGGATGGTGCCCAGGATGGTGCCCGGGATGGCCATTGGGGCCCCCCGGATAGCCATTGCTGTGGCCATTGGAGCGTTCATAGGTGCCCCGTGGGGCACTGGGACGGAGGGACCCATTGGCTCCCTGACGCCGGGAGTTGACACCGTTCTCCTCTGTCTCAAAGCTGTCATATGCGTAGTTCATGTTGCCCTGACTGTAGTCCTTCCATCCTGAATTGGTGATGAGACGCTCCTGTGGAATGCATCAAAATGATTGTTTTAAACTGAGACATCACAATCTTGTAGTTTAAAAAACTATACTACTGCATAATTGATGTGATAATGGCTGCTATATAACATACAACTATACGGCAAATTTTCCAAATAAAATCTAATATCTGAGACATGCAGCATATGCTGTAGTCTAGGATATACAGCATTTGCTAGATAAAGTTTAGAGGCATTAAAGTTCCTATATCTTAAATAACCAAAAATATTGCTTTTTGAAACATTTTTTGTCTGTTATTATGCAGCACAAGGATGGCCAAAGATGGTAATCACCAACTCCATGACTGACATGAATAGTAGTGGTTTAAGCAGTGGAAGTGGAAAATAACTCTCCTACAAAAATGCAAATAACTTAGTCCAGTTCCCAACACAGCAATACTGCTAACTGAACATTCCTCTCTGCCAATCAATGAGAAAGTATTTCCCTGATTTCTTGGCAAGATAAAAATTGGCCAAGATAGGATTTTAGAGCTTAGGATTCTCAGTATATTTCACTGTTTGTACTGTGCTTTTCTTGAATACAGACAGAATATTCTACTTTGACAACTAGATCCATGTATGCAAAAGTACAATCATTTAAACACATGTACATATCTACAAAATGTATATATGTACATATGTATACATAACCATATACATGAAATACATGCATACCAAACTAGCAATCACTATTTCACCCCATCTCTGACCTCATTGTCTGATGTTTTTTTGAGAAGGGGTCAGGAATCTTATTTTAAGATCATGCATGCCTACTGTCTTATTCAAACACATCAAACAGCATTCTTTTGGTGTTAAGAATGTCTCAAAAAGAAAGAAAGAAAGAAAGAAAAAAAATAAAATTGGAAAGAGCATCAAAATAAGCAGTAAATTATAGACAAGAAAGTGGATTTCTTAATTAATAAAATCTTGGGTGATTTTTTTTTAAAGACCCCTAAAGCATGATCTTTTGGTCTCTATTAGATATAACAATTAAAAAATTCAATGGAAATTTTTCGAATTCAGAAACAGTTCCTTTTCTATAAATGAGAGGTCTTAAAAAAAAAGCATGTTCCAATTATCATTCTACAAACATGCAAACAAACAAATAAAGGAAAAGAAAGAAAGAGAAGGAGAAAAAACACAAACTAATGTGGGTCATGGTTGACCTTCAGCCTAATCAAAAAGGTAGGAAACAAAAAGATGCACAACAAAACTCCTTTGCCCTGCTAAGGCTCATGCACAATCTATAACTTTGTAATTCATTAACAAATACCCAAAAATCTATATCTCTGGGACAATTTCTTTATAAAAACTCATGTGCATGCTGTATATTAGTCCACCACCATACCTATAATTAAGTGCAGTTATTAATAGATGGTAACCTGGATTACAATTAATCCGGCACATAACCCGGGTTTTCTGTGTTAAGTGGAGTCCCTGTTTTGACAGGGCTGGGTGGCATGGAATTGCTGGGGATTGTGACCGACGACTGCAATCCACTTTTCGGATAGGTAGGGGTTGCAGGTGGAGGCTCTACAACAGCAGCCACCAGCCCCACTTGGCTTCCAGTCGGTGATCCACCTGGCATGGCTCCATTTCCTGCTCCAACTGGTGTTATGACCCCAGCTTCAGGAGAAGGCCACACCTACAAGGTACCAAACCCCCATTGGACACCAAGAGACAGTGTGCCAGTAAGTGATATTAGAAAAAGAAAGGAAATGGTTAAGGTAAGAGAAAACCTCACTAATAACTCTACACCCTGGAGTGAAATACAAGTATACCAGTATATAATCTGGTTCTATCCTCAGTCTTCATGCAAGTTAGTAACTGATATTCACAACTATAAATATTATTATTATTTTTTTCTTTTTTAGTAGTTGTATCCAATAACCACATGCTCTTACTTATGTATGTATAATTACTTATGTATAATATACACCACCTGATGCATATTGCTGCTTTAGGATCCCCAGAGTGGTACATAATACCTGCACATGCACATCTCCCCATACTAAAGTTACTGAATTAAGAAAATAAAGCCCTAAGTCCTTTTTAAGCCCCTTTATTCCCTGCTCTAACCTCACCTTGGTACTCACAGGTGGGCTTCTGTTTTTCTTGATTTTATGGATGGTGATTGTAGCCTGAATGATGGTGAGCAAGAGCAGTGCACCAACAACGCCCAAGATGATCCAGAGCTTGTGGTCTTCAAGGAATCTGTTGGGATAATGGTAATGATTACTTTTCCTTTTAAGATGCTAGTCACAATGAACAAGTAAATGAGTAATAACTAAAGATATATAAAAAAAAATAAGTATATGCTGCTGCTTGCGCTAAGTGCCGACCTACAGTCCTCAAAGGGAAAAACAAAAAAGTAACGTCTACACAAAGTAGCACTAATATATAAGAGTCAAAATCTGTTAGCAGATTTACAACTATATTGTATAAAGGAATATTTAGAGAAAATCTAGAAATAGATTTCTATAAGAAAAACAAAACAAAAAAAAAAACACTATAAGGTTCTACACTGCATCTGGTACAAAGAGCAGCTAAACAGGGCAGTTTCACTCACTTGATAGCTCCATTATGCCCAGCTAACCCAGTCACATTCTCCTCTCTTGTGGCTTCAGAGACCTCTGCCAGGAGAAAAGGCATATATGAGAAAAAGGAAAGACATTTGTGGAACTTTTATATCTGTTCTTACATGATTAAGTGTATTTGCTAGGTGGCTATAAAATGAATATCATAAAATTCTAGGAATGGTAATATGTATCTCATTTTCATCCTACCTACAGTATGTAAGAAACTAATAATGTATAATGTATCATGTAATCATCTATTCCTATATCAATAAATTTATAAATGCACAAATATCTCAGTAACTTTTAACACCCTCCAACATCCCTCCTCTTCTCATACAAATCTGAAATAAACTGCTAAGTAAACTCATGATCACAGGCCTACACATATTTAACACACACACACACACCCACAATCACACACCTGACCAGATCCCAAGGGGACAGCCTCCCCACAATGTCTTGCCAAGAAAAGACAAGCAACAAATTCGACTTACCTCCACAGAACACCATCCATCACCTTCCACCATTCCTCGGTGACAGAAACCTCAATGCATCACCAGCAGGTCAACATCTCTAAGTTTGTTTGTGTTTTTCTTTAGAGTCTAATGGTGTTTTATTAACTATGTCATCTAGTCTTTTTCTTATTATCTTATTTTTGTTCTTATGTCAGTAAGTGATACACTAGTGTTCTGTCTGTTTTTTTTTTTTTCTCTGTCATTTATTGATGTACTAAACTAGTTTTCTAAAAATATAGCTTAATAGTTTTGTTTTTTTTAATGACAAAATATGTCCTGTCATAGCAAAAGCACAAAAAGCTTTGCATCTATGCTAGTGAGTGGCTGATTAACCCTTTCAACATGGTTCCTCATGAAAATGATCTTAGGATTTACAATTGGTCCAGAGGAAGTTGGTGGTCCAACACCTCAAAAGGATAAAACAGAACAAAGGTATTTTCATTATAAGCATTCCTGGACCAGATTCTCCACCATGCTGATATTCTGGCTTCAGGTCAAAAAACACTTATGGATGATCTCTTGCAAAAGGCACTGTTGGTTCAACCTATGGGTGTTCCCGTATCGAAAGGGCTAAGCTAATGATGCTGTTGGTTTATCAATGTGGAAAAGTTTTCTTCATGAATTTTCGTGTGAGTGTCAAATGTCTGATTTGTATGTTTGTCCCCTGAAATATGATAGCTACAAGAAAAGAAGATATTCAGAATGGAAAGGGAGATCCAGGAACGTCTAGAACTGTTGGGCAGTTTACAGAAAAATAGGACAGGTGCTCAAGATTTATGAAATAATTTAAATGAAAGGGAACTAAATAAAATCATTATTTGCACCTGTTTATTATCAACACTGGTTATGTGTGTGTGAAGGATACTAGACAGACACAATTTTGAAACTTATTACATCGCATTTGTGTGCAGCTAACAAAAATAATAGGAGTTAACAACATAACTCCTTTTACTTAAAAGTCTTATACGAATTATTAATAATTCAGTCTTTATTTCAATGACTATACCAATGCACCACTCAAAAACTGAACAAAACATAAAAACAAAAATATCACGAGAGGAAAAAAAGGTAATTTAACAACATTTTCAACTTTTATCACATGAATGAGAATGCCCAGTCTCTATTTCCAATACTAAATCTATCTCCGATCCCTTAACCAAGGTGAACGTGTACATACATGTTTGTGTGCATGTGCATGTAAGTAGGGAGGAAAGCCCTAGACCTTTTGTTTCTTACACAAACTGGAAATGTCAAGATGCTGATTGTGGAATGATGGAAGATATAGTAGGCAGTTCATCTTGTCAATGAGGAAGTAAAGGTCCAAAATCCTTTCTAAACAGAGAATAGATTTCTTCTAAAAAGAACACGAAGAAGTCATCTACTACCTACTACAGAGATAAGACCACACCAAACCCTATGGTTTAACCTCATTTTAAAATTTAGTGATTACTTACCAGTGCATATATGTAGCTTATATACATATATGTATGTGTGTGTGTGTGTGTATATATATATATATTTGATATATATATATATATATATATATATATATATAGAGAGAGAGAGAGAGAGAGAGAGAGAGAGAGAGAGAGAGAGAGAGAGAGAGAGAGAGAGAGAGAGAGAGAGAGAGAGAGAGAGAGAGAGAGAGAGAGAGAGAGGTGCAGGTAGGGGGGGGGGGGGGGTGTTTTTGTGTGTGTGTGTGTGTGTGTGTGTGTGTGTGTGTGTGTGTGTGTGTGTGTGTGTGTGTGTGTGTGTGTGTGTGTGTGTGTGTGTCAGTATGTCAGAGTGTGTGCGTGCATGTATGCATGTGTCAGTGTGTGTGTGTGTGTGTGCGTGCATGTGTCAGTGTGTGTGTGTGTGTGTGTGTGTGTGTGTGTGTGTGTGTATGGTGTGTGTGTGTGTGTGTGTGTGTGTGTGTGTGTGTGTGTGTGTGTGTGTGTGTCTACATGTGTCAGTGTGTGTGTGTGTGTGTGTACATGTGTCAGTGTGTGTGTGTGTGTGTGTGTGTGTGTGTGTGTGTGTGTGTGTGTGTGTGTGTGTGTGTGTGTGTGTGTGTGTGTGTGTGTGTGTGCGCCAGTGTGTGTGTGTGCGCCAGTGTGTGTATGTATGCCAGTGTGTGTATGTATGTCAGTGTGTGTGTGTGTGTGTGTGTGTGTGTGTGTGTGTGTGTGTGTGTGTGTGTGTGTGTGTGTGTGTGTGTGTGTGTGTGTGTGTGTGTGTGTGTCAGTGTTTGCATGTCCATGTGTGTAGGTGTGCATGTGCATGTGCATTTGCATATGCATGTGTGTGTGGGTAAAATAATAAAATAATAATTTGCCAGTGTATTATTCAGTAGATAGTTTTCAATAGCCAATAGTCATAATAATAGCACTAAGATGCTGAAATAAATTACGGTTTTTGGAAGGATTAGATCTTGCAAGAATTAAGTTTAAGAGTACCACTGCCTTCTCTCATGCCATGCACTTTTAAGGAGAAAAGTGATTAACTACAGAAAACAGCAATAACATTAAATTCAAGAAATAGAACTTCTGTAATCATCGACATTGATTTCAATACGAATGAAGAGAAAATTAATGACTCTAGTTTATGGAGATGGAAGATAATAGCTTTCTCATATGTTAATGCCCTCCAACACAGTCCTGGTTTATCAGTATTATGCACCAATATATCTAGAATAAACTTAAAATGAGTCCCATCACCAAAACAAATGTTTCCTTGCAAACAGTTATTCATCTTCCTTCTATATGATTTAGGAGCTTTGTTACTACAACTGTTGCTGCCAGAATTTTCTGCTGCATCTCCCAATCAAAGCCTGAGCTTATGATTCACTGAACAGTCCAGGAGAAGACTCAACTGTGGAAATACCAGGAAGGAAAGGGCTTCTCCCTGATTTCAGGTCTGGACTTCCAACCTCTGGAAGTACATGACTCTCTTGGTTAGACTCTGCAGCAGCTGGGTGAAAGTGCATATGCATGGCAGAGTGACCAACTGGAGGTAAATAGCCATTGAAAACTGAGGGAGACGAGTGTGTTCTGCGCCAAGGTCTAAACCCACTGATAGAGAATGGGTTATATTGATTGTTGGGTTGGGAGTGTTGTTCATTTACTGCTGGGTAATGAGGAACATTACTGAATTGGGGCTGATGCTGTGCTTGTGGAATATGTTGTGGCTGGTTTGACTGCTGAATAAACTGTGGTTGTGAGTTTAATTGTGGCTGGGCACCAGAAACTGCAGCTGGTGTCTGTACATCTACTTGCGGTTGTGGTTCTGGCTCTGATTCAGGCTCTGTTTCCTGCTCTAGCTCCGAAACCCTGTTCCGGTGGTTTCGGTCCCTAGGATGAAAGAAAGCCGACATGGATGTCCCTGTGTTAGGCAGAGGGAAAGCACCAAATGTCTGACCCTGAAAGTCCCCAAAGGAGGAAACAGGGAGGCCTGAACTATCAGACGGATTCTGAAAAGAAAAGTCTGGCTCGGGTGCCATACCTCGCAGCTGATTCACTTGGAGGAAGCTGGGATCGACGAGGAGACCAGCTATATTTCCTGACTTGACAGATTTCTCTAAGACTGTCTTCACCATGGGTTCTTCTTCTGTCTCACCTGGAACAAAGGAGGAACTCATTATATCATGAAAAAAATATAACCTCTCCTTTTCAAGTTATACAATAAGGGGAAAAAGAAAGCTTTGAGAAAAAGCTTTATGAAATATACATAATCCTAGCTTGAAAATAATAATTCATGTACACACCATCCCAACCATAAGGTATAATATAAAAGCCTTAACTGTAAAACACACACACACACACACTCACACACACACACACACACACACACACACACATATATATATACATGTATATGTATTTATATAATAAATGTATATATATACATACATAAGTATATTACATATATATATACATACATATAAATACATGGTAGAAAAACCCACAATGTAAAAATAGATTACATTGTGAGTTTTCTACCATAGTATCAATACGGTTGAGTGTTTTACCATTCATATATATACATATTTTTGCATACATTTATATACATATATACACATAAATGTATACATATACATATGCATACATATACATATCTGTATATACCCATATACATATACATATATGTATATATAAACCCATATACATATTCATATATACCCATATACATATACATATATGTATATATACCCATGTACATATACTTATATGTATATATACCCATATACATATACTTATATGTATATATACCCATATACATATATATATACATATATACATATATACATATATACATATACACACACACACACACACACACACACACACACACACACACACACACACACACACACACACACACACACACACACACATATATATATATATATATATATATATACACCACACATATATATGATAGACCAAACATTAATAGACAACTTAAATTCCTAAAAATTACACCAACAGCATCTTTCCACTCATGCCTTACCTTCTGGGTGGGCACTCTCCGCAAGTCCGTCTTCATGGGAGTTCTTGTCCAACACAACTTGAAGTTCTGCCAGGACTTTGCCGTCCCCTTCATCAGTGCTGGGGAATTCATCAATTGTCATCAATCAAAGGTCTGTACATGGTGCTCATCACTAGAAATTTGCATCACTTACAAAATCCTCATCCAGACAAATAGAGACTTACATAAAATGTTATCCGAGCACTCTTTAAAAAAAAACTGCCGAAATCATAGTAAATGTTTACAATGAAACAAATATATACACAGTTAAAACAATAAAAAATATATAACCACTTACAGTTTTGTTACTTCTGCTGCCTGGTATCCGGGGATATCCTGAATGGCACCCTCAACAGACCTCTTGATTCTGTCTGTGATGCTTGTCCAGGAAACAGTTCCTGGCTGTGGCACCTCGAAATTCTCACCTACTTCAACCAGCTTCAATTCCACAGCATAGTGCAACAGAGGAGGACGAGGTGTGGTGGTGTACACGAAGGGCTTTCCATCAACACCGCCTGGCACAGAAGGAACAAGATTTTCATGAAGTGGGCAAGTTGAAACACTGCTGCATTTTATTGAAAAAAGGAATATATATTTCCACATATCCTAATAACAGAAATCACATATCACTATATAAATAATTAATTTGATTAGAACTTTTAGCCCTTGGGAATCTTTGCCTAAAGTCAGCTTATTAAACAACG
>NC_061845.1:9389489-9394489 GCF_019202785.1 Penaeus chinensis
TTTGTATGTAAAATTTCTGGCATAAATAACAACTCATTACATAGTGGGGCATCCCCTATACATACTAATGCCTATAAAGATTCCCTGAAACATTTTCTATAACCCATATCCTTCATTTCACATCCTACTGCATTTCTCTTCAGCACTGGAAATACTTCATCACACTATCTGCTAATCATAATACTTCTTTATTTTATCCTGTCTTTCATACCTTAGCTACTTCAAAAAAATTCTTCTATTCCTTAAGATAAAATCAAATAAATAAAAAATCACAATCGTAGTATTTACTGACCCGAACTGACTTCACTTTTACAACTATTATCATTAAATACACTTATCTAAGACAAACCTCAATGTCATCGTTTCACCTGCCTATCACCACTATAACATGATTTTTTTTTTTTTTTACTGAAATAATAACATTAAAAAAACAGAATACATCACTATACGCTTTCTCTTTCTCTCTCTTTTTCTCTCTCTATCTCTACTAGTATTTCTATTTCTTTCTCAACCTCCTAATTATTTAGTCATTTCCCTGTCAACTTGGCATAAAACAGGGCCGGATTATGACCTTTTGGCTAATGAAATTATGGGGCCCCTTCAGACGGAGCCACTGGGGCCCCTGATCTCAAATAAGGGGCCACTTTTTAAATGAATTATTCAGCAATGCAAAATATTAAAATGTACTAATTTAAAAAATATATATATATTTCAAAATCTTGAGGGGCCCTAGGCTGCAGCCTATACTAGCTTATAGGATAATCCGGCCTTGGTCTAAAAGCATGTCGTTGTCAAGAGTCTTTATATATGGCAGTACATATCATTTAACATATGAAAAGAAGTCTGTAAAAGAAAAAAGAAAAAAATAATATTACATGACGCATAAGATGCAGACAAATGCAAACAATCAAAAGGTGTACAAATATTATCAGACTCCAATAATTAAAACAAAAACAAAAGCAAAACGGGTGCATTATAACAAACAAATAAAACTAGCTTATCAAACACAAAACTGTGCAGCAAATAACAACTTGGGATGCAGGTCTCCACAGGCACGACTCGCAGCGTTAACTCACTAATTCTCCGCCTTCTGGTTGGCCTTCTGGTCGGGGTGGTGGTCGTTGGGGTCGTGGTGGTGGTCGTTGGGGTCGTGGTGGTGGTCGTTGGGGTCGTGGTGGTGGTCGTTGGGGTCGTGGTGGTGGTCGTAGGGGTCGTTGTTGTTGTAGTGGTTGTAGTAGTGGTAGTTGTGGTTGTTGTCGGTGGCATTGTAGTAGTAGTCGGCAGCGTGGTTGTTGTGGTGGTTGTTGGCAGAGTGGTAGTTGCAGTTGTAGTTGTTGTTGGCGCAGTAGTCGTAGTAGTGGTGGTAGTGGTTCTCGGCGCAGTGGTCTTCGTAGTGGGCCTGGCGGTGGTGGTGGTAGTGGCTACTTCGGGAGTCGGAGTCGTCGTCCTCGCCATCAATGTGGTGGTTGTGGTGGTTTGCTTAGCTGTGGTTGTGGCAGTTGACACAGATGTAGTGCTAGCTAAAGTGTCATTTGCAGATGTGACACGAACATCAAGAATGGCCCTGGTTGTGTCTAACATGGTCTGGGCAGTGCTAATACCTGTGACAGTCACTGGGGCCTCAGTTACTACAGGCCTGTCAGTTGCAACAGGCATACTGGAGGGTAGTGGTGCTGCTGTAGTAGGGATGGAGGGTTGTGGAACGAGCGTGGATGACCCCGAGGTCACCGGCGATCGTGGGGGAAGAGTGGAAGTCTCTCGCTCCAAAGGCGGTTGTGAAAGGGACAGAGACGAGTCTGGGGTCACAGACGGTTGGGGAACAGCCTTGGGAGTGGGTTTGATAGAGAGCAGCGGTGAGGAAGTGGCAGTGGTTAAGGTCTGAGGTGAAAGAGGAGGAGGAGGAGGAGAAGCCATGTCTGGCTCGAGAGATGGCGGATCTGTGCTTGTGCTCACAGATGGCTCATCCGACATGTTGGAAGCTGCAGACACAGGTGGTTGGTTAGACATGGTGGAAGATGATGACTGGACAGATACAGTGGGGGTGAGACTAAATGATGGTTGGTTAGACAATGTGGGGTTTGTAGTCAGAGGTGCTTGGTTAGACAATGTGGGGTTTGTAGTCAGAGGTGCTTGGTTAGACAATGTGGGGTTTGTAGTCAGAGGTGCTTGGTTAGACAGTGTTATTGTTAAAGGTAACTCAGTCACAAAAGGATTTGAAGTCAAAGATGGTTGGTTAGGCACTGCAGTGGTAACAGGCAACTGGTCAGACAGGGAAGTATTCACAAGTGGTTGGTCAGGCATTGTAGTAGTCACAGATGACTGGTTAGACACTGTAGTAGCTACAGGTGGCTGGTCGGACAATGAAGTGGTCGCAGATGACTGATTAGACATTGTAATAATCACAGGTGGCTGGTCAGATGCTGTAGTAGTCACAGGTGGCTGGTCAGATGATGTAGTAGTCACAGGTGGCTGGTCAGATGCTGTAGTAGTCACAGGTAGCTGGTCTGATACTGTAAAGGTCACAGGTGTCTGGTTTAACACTGCAGTAGTCATTGATGTTTCCACAGGCAATGTAGTAGTCACTGGTAGTTGGCTAGGCATTGTAGTTACCACAGATGGTCGGTCAGTCACAGTTGGTTGATTAGATATTTCGGTTGCTGTCAAAGATACCTTCTTAGGTAAGGTACTTGTCACCGGTGATTGGTTTGATACTGTAGTTTTTGTCACAGAAGATTGGTTAGTAGCTGCAGCTGTTGTCAGAGTTGACTGGTTAGGCTCTGTAGCTGTGGTCAAAGGTGTAGTCATGGGTAACTGGTTAAATACTGTAGATATCAAAGGCGGTTGATTAGGCACTGTATTGGTTGTCAAAACTTGATTAAGTCTCACAGTGGTTATCAAAGATGGCAGGTTAGGTAATGTAGTTGTTGTCAAAGAAGAGTCAGATGTCTCAGCATTTGCAGACAAAGATGGGGGGGCAGTCAGGTTGGAAGTTGTATTTAATGATTGTTGGGTGGACACAGTAGACGGTACAGAATCCAAAGTCGAATCTGACCGGTCTGAAAAGGGTTTTATTAAAGAAAGATCACTTGTGGGAGAAGTCATATTCATAGAAACCTCGTCAGGACTCGTTTCATATGTGACAGTGACATTAGACTGAGTCGTGGTCTTTGCTGTGTTGTCTGAGGACCTGGTCCCTGAACCTATCCTCAACTGAGGTACAAATCTAGTCGAGTCTGTCAGGGACGGTGAAGTTGTGGTGGAAAGAAGAGGTGATGATGTTGGGGGAGTGGTGACAACAGGCTGTTTGGTTTGTGACCGTGAGGGAGTGACTGTGACCACAGATGGTTGGGAGACTGGTGTACTGAGAGTGACTGTGTCTACTGCTTGGGAAGCACCGACGGTGGGAACTGAATTGGGGAATGGACTAGAGGGAGAGGTGATACTGTGGGTGTTAGTGAACATATAAGAATTCGAAAACACAGATGAAGTTGACATTACAGGCAACGAGTCGCGAGTTGTAATGGCGGGGAGGCTTGTGTTTTCTGCACCTTCAACAGACTCATTTGCCACAGCAACAGGAGGCGTTGCTGCTTCCACCATGACAGTTGGTGAAGTGGCTGTTTAAAGTGTATTAACATTTAGAGATCACAGTATGAAACCAGGACGATCAACACCTCAGTTTGTCACATATTTACCTAGACAAGTTTGTGTTTATTCAGAACAGAGAACCAACACCTGCTACCTGCTATCAAAAATTAATGAAATACTTAAATATATGTGAAGTGTAGTTAACTTCAGGAAAAAATGTCAAGCATTAACGAAAAGGTCAGTCTTTGTGAGCTACCCATCACCAGTAGTAATCATTTGCAACTAGTTTTCCCAAGTCCCATTCTAAAAACCCTCTAGAAGTTAAAATCGGTGCAATATTTGCCAAATGGCTGCATAAAAGTCTGTGGAGTGCAACTTCGGAGTTGAGAACCTTGACCTTTATTAAAATTCTAACCTGAAACCGAAAAGAAGTACTAAGCAATGTCAACATACCAGCCAGGCTGAGTGTGGGCTTCCTCGTGGTCTCTGCTTTTGTGTCTGGCTCTGGCTCGGCCTCAGCCTCTGGTTCGGCCTCAGCCTCTGGCTCAGCTTCAGCTTCTGCCTCAGCCTCTGGTTCAGCTTCAGCTTCAGCTTCTGGCTCTGCCTCTGCTTCAGCTTCTGGTTCTGCCTCAGCCTCCGGTTCAGCTTCAGCCTCTGGTTCTGCCTCAGGTTCTGCATGAGCCTCATATTTGGACGGTGTTTTAGGTTCTGGTTCAGCCTCAGCCTCTGGCTCTGCTTCTGCCTCTGGTTCTGCCTCTGCCTCCGGTTCAGCTTCAGCTTCAGCTTCAGCTTTCGGTTCGGCTTCAGCTTCAGCTTCCGGTTCGGCTTCAGCTTCTGGCTCAGCTTCAGCCTTGGGTTCAGCTTCAGCTTCCGGTTCGGCTTCAGCTTCCGGTTCAGCTTCAGCCTTTGGTTCAGCTTCAGGTTCAGCTTCCGCCTCTGGCTCCGGTTCTGACTGGGCCCATGAGGCACCTTCCTTCACAGTGCCGTGTATGTAAGGGAACTGCTGGCACGTCTTGGTCGCATCCTGAGGCCTCCAGCCCAAAGCGACGTACGAGTTGCCTTTATTGACGAGCACGATCTCAATTTCTCCCTCTGAACGCAGGACTTTCCAGTGCAGGGACAGCTTATCACTAAGTTCCCTCTTGTTGTAGGATCCCAGGTTGATCTGACCTCGGTTGGTGACCAAAGAAGCTGGGGAACACACAAAGTACCAAGTGAATAAAAAAAAAAATATATATATAGTTCTATAACTAATTATCAAACAAAGAAACAAAGAAAAAACACACTCAGTTAAGAAGAGTGACTCCAATTCGCAAAAAAAAAAAAAGCGGGGAAGGAGAGCTCACCTTTCGAGCACTTAGGTCCGAATCGTCCCTGCTGACAATAGCACTGCTTCTTGGGGAACGAAGTGG
>NC_061845.1:9399489-9409489 GCF_019202785.1 Penaeus chinensis
AAGAGAGAGATAGAGATAGAGAGAGGAAAAAGGTAAAAAATCTAGTGCAAAGCAATCAACAATAGAAAAAAAAACATCATCTGTTTGTTATTTGTCGATTTCTCTTGTTGGCAACGGAAGTTCGTATCAAGATCCAGCCACGACAAAGACTGATAGAGCTGACGACACAAAGAGAGAAAAAGAATTAAAGAGCTTCTCTCTCCTTGAGTGTCGTTTTACTGTATAGAGGATCAATGCCTGGCGCCGAGAGTGCAATTCCAACTCCGTCTTTTTCTAAAACTCTTCATGATCTTTTGTGCAAAGAACATGTTTTAGGAAAATGAACAAATACTTCTCACTTCTCAATCACGTCATACTTTCTACAATACTTAATTTAGGATACACAAGTAGGCTCGTTCCATGAACCATAAATAAACCACATGCTATTCGCTGCCATACAAATAACAACCAAGTTCACTCTGCAATCTGCACTACCAGATCTGCAACGCATTTCCGTAAACAGAGGAATTCCAGGAAGTAACCCCCCCCCCCCCCCCCTTCATTACCGTACGCCAGCTTCTAGAACGATCGTAAGAATGGCGGCGCAGATGCGACACGCTGCCACACCGCGGCCGACAGATGGCTATGGTAGTCGCGTCCCATAACCATAATGGATGTGCTAGCTATCGCCTCAGCCAGCGGGACTTCTCTCGGGATCTCGGGGCAGGAACGTAGCGCGCAACGGAATTTCTAGGCTTATCTATAACAGCCTTCAGGGATAATGAACTAACTCTAACGAAGACACTTATTTTCTTCTTCTTCTCCTGCCTGCTTCCTCCTCCTCTTCTTCTCCTGCTTCCACTTCTTTCTCTATTTCTCATACTTCTTCTCCTAAAGCTGTCTGAAAACTCACAGATCCGCACAGAAGTAAGGCTCTCGAAGTACATGTCGACCGCAGAACCGAAACTGGGCTACCGCAAGTTGCGCGCGCGAACAGCCCGCTCACAAAAAGACAATACACATTCCGTAACGACGGAATTAAGACTTTACTGTCACCACCACACGAGAATGACAAAATAGCGATGATAATAAGGTAAAAAAAAAAAACAATGAGCAGATGAAAACCAAACAGATAAATACATACACACACATACAATGGAGAAAGCAATATTCAGCACAAAGGACCTGATTGAAACCCATCACACAGCGTGGCCTCGAATTAGCATTCTATAAGACGTTGACAGAAGGAGGAGAAGGGGAAGGAAAAGGAGGGAATGAAAGGGAAGGAAGAGAGGGAGGGAGGGGAAGCCTAACCGGGGCGAAGGGGGGGAGGATCTCCCTTTCACTCCCGGTTCCGCCCAGTAATTGCCCATGAATTAACAAGTGAACAACCGGGAGGCGTTCTGGCCTGTGGTGTCGAGGTGACCGACTTGCGTGAAGGGGCGGAATACTGACGCCCGCCCGCCAGAGACCTTCGTGGGCGCGACGTGTGTTGGGTGCGGGAGAGGGCGAGAGAGACTGGGGGTGAGGGGGGGAGGGACGTAAAAGAGTAAAGGAGGGAGATGGGAGAGGAAGGGAAGTAAATGAATAAAGAAGGAGGGTGGAAGAGGGAGAGAAGTAAATGAGTAAAGAAAGAAGGTGGGAGAAGGAGGGGGGAAAGGGAGCGAAGAAAGGAGACGGAGTAGGGGGAAGACGGAGTGAAAACGGAGGAATAAACAGGAGAGAGTAATAAACAGCTTGAAAAAGACAACAAAGAGAAAGCAGAGAAAGCGTTAACTAAAAGCAAATTAACAGTCACGAGTAACGAGGAGGAAAGATGTAAATGCATTGGCAAAAACTAAAAACAAATTATTAAATCCTAGTCTCTCTCTCTCTCTCTCTTTCTCTCTCTATCTATCTACCTATCTATTTGCATATCTCATTCACACACAAACAAACAAGCACACACAAATACACACACACACACACACACACACACACACACACACACACACACACTCAAAATCATTTCACGGATTTTCACCCATCAGCATGAACACGAAACTGGCCCGTGTTGGCACTTTCTCCGCGGCTGTCGACGTTTCTCTCGACATGCTTCCCGGAGTGCCAGCAGAGTGTCACGTGACTAGGCACTGACGAGGAGGCCATAGCATTCATTTATGGCAGGTGGAAAGCTGCGCACCTGTTAATTACTCCCCAAGTCACGGAAACTCGAGGGTGTTCAGGAAAATAAAGCGTGACTGAGAGAAAAGGAAGGAAGGAATGCGAAGGAAGGAGGAGAGGAAATGAGAAGAAAGGAGAAGAGAAAAGGAGGAGAGGGAATGAGCAGGAAGAAAGGAGGAGAGGAAATGAGGAGAGGAAATGTGGAAAGGGAATGAGGAGAGGGAATGAGCAGGAAGAAAGGAGGAGAGGAAATGAGGAGAGGAAATGTGGAAAGGGAACGAGGAGAGGGAATGAGGAGAAGAATGAGGAGAGGGAATGTGGAGAGGGAAGGAAGAGAGGGAATGAGGAGAGGGAAGGAGGAGAGGAAATTAGGAGAGGGAAGGAGGAGAGGAAATTAGGAGAGGGAAGGAGGAGAGGAAATTAGGAGAGGGAATGAGTAGAGGAAATGTTGAGAGGGAAGGAGGAGAGGAAATGTTGAGAGGGAATGAGGAGAAGAATGAGGAGAGGGAATGAGAAGAATGAGGAGAGGGAAGGAGGAGAAGGAAGGAGGGAGAAGGAAGGAGGAGAAGGAAGGAGGAGAGGGAAGGAGAGGGAAGGAGGAGATAAAATGTGGAGAGGGAAGGGAGGAGAGGAAATGAGAAGGAGGAAATGAGGAGAGGGAATGATGAGAGGAAATGAGCAGGAAGAAAGGAGGAGAGGAAATGTGGAGAGGGAATGAGGAGAAGAATGAGGAGAGGGAATGAGGAGAGGGAATGAGGAGAGGAAATTAGGAGAGGGAATGAGTAGAGGAAATGTTGAGAGGGAAGGAGGAGAGGAAATGTGGAGAGGGAATGAGCAGGAAGAAAGGAGGAGAGGAAATGTGGAGAGGGAATGAGGAGAGGAAATTAGGAGAGGGAATGAGTAGAGGAAATGTTGAGAGGGAAGGAGGAGAGGAAATGTGGAGAGGAAATGAGCAGGAAGAAAGGAGAGGAAATGTGGAGAGGAAATGTGGAGAGGGAATGAGGAGAGGAAATGAGGAGAAGAATGAAGAGAGGGAAAGAGGAGAGGGAAGGAAAGGGAAGGAGGAGGGATAATGAGGAGAGGGAAGGAAAGGGAAGGAGGAGAGGGAATAAAGAGAGGGAAGGAGGAGAGGGAAGGAGGAGAAGGAAGGAGGGAGAAGGAAGGAGGAGAAGGAAGGAGGAGAGGGAAGGAGAGGGAAGGAGGAGATAAAATGTGGAGAGGGAAGGGAGGAGAGGAAATGAGAAGGAGGAAATGAGGAGAGGGAATGAGAAGAGGGAGAGAGGAGAGGAAATGTGCAGAGGAAATGAGGAGAGGGAATGTGGAGAGGAAATGAGGAAAGGGAAGGAGAGGGAAGGAGAGAAAGAGGGACGAAAAATGGGGAAGGCGAGGGGAGGGCAAGAGACAGGGTAATAAGGTGACTGAGGAAGATAAAGAGAAAGAGAAAGTCAAAGTTAAGATAAGCCAAAGACAAAAAGAAAGATAAAAGAAACGAGAACGAGAATAAAAACGAGAAACAAAAACATAAATACAAGCAAAGACGAAAGTCCAGCATCTCCAAACAAAAAAGGAGGAAGAAGAGAAGGAAGAAGAAGAGGAGGGGGAGGAGGAGGAGGAGGAGGAGGAGGAGGAGGAGGAGGAGGAGGAGGAGGAGGAGGAGGAGGAGGAGGAGGAGGAGGAGGAGGAGGAGGAGGAGGAGGAGGGGAGGAGGAGGAGGAGGAGGAGGAGGAGGGGGAGGAGGAGGAGGAGGGGGGAGGAGGAGGAGGAGGAGGAGAAACAGGAAGAGGAGGAGGAGGAAGCAGTTACATAAAAGGTGAATAGGAAAGAGCAACAAGACAAATAACAGGAAATTACGCCACCGACCCTTTCTCCTTCCTCTTTGACCTTGCCTGTAAAATCAACCTCCTTATCTTATCACGCCAAATCTTCTCGGGCTGAGGGGTAGGGGTGGGGGTGGGGGGTAAGGAGGGGGATGAAAAGGAAGGTAAAGGTAAGGTAAAGGGGGGGGGGGGACAAGGGAAGGGTAGGGAAAGGAAGGGAAGAGAAGGGAAGGGAAGGGAAGGAAAGGGAAGGGAAGGGAAGGGAAAGGAAGGGAAGGGGAAAGGAAAAGGAAAGGAAAGGAAGGGAAGGGTAGGGAAGGAAGGGAAGAGAAGAGAAGGGAGGGGAGGGGAGGGGAGGGGAGGGGAGGGAAGGGAAGGGAGGGGAGGGAAGGGAGGGGTAAGGAAAGGGAAAGGAAGGGAAGGGATGTGGGGAGGGGAACGGAAGGAAGGAGGGGAGAAAGGAAAGGACAGGGAGGGCAAGGGAGTGAAGAGAAGAGAAGAGAAGAGAAGAGAAGAGAAGAGAAGAGAAGAAAAGAGAAGAGAAAAGAAGAGAAGAGAAAGAAGGGACGGGAAAGGAAGAGCAACGAAAAGAGAAGAAAACAGGAGAAAAAAAAAATGATTGAAAGAACCGAAGAGAAAGGACCACGAGGGATTAGAAGTATGACAAGAGGAGGGATAAAAGAATAAAGATGGGGAATGAAGAGGAATGAGGAATAAAAAATGGGGAACGAAGAGGAATGGGTGGGGAAAACGGGATGAGGAAAAGACAAGGATAATAAAAATCTAGACGACCTTCTCTCCAATTACATATCCAGATTGATCAGGATTAATCAACCTGAATTGGCACCCGAACATGTTGCAAATACCCAAGAGATGTCCAGCACGCCGAGAGGGGGAGGAAGGAAGTGGCGAAAACAAGTCTAGGGTAATTATGTATATACATATTTAAATATATATGCATGTATGCAATTACATACGCACACTCTATATACTCTGTGTGTGTGTGTGTGTGTGTGTGTGTGTGTGTGTGTGTGTGTGTGTGTGTGTGTGTGTGTGTGTGTCTGTGTGTGTGTCTGTGAGTGAGTGAGTGAGTGAGTGAGTGAGTGAGTGAGTGAGTGAGTGAGTGAGTGAGTGAGAGTGAGTGAGTGAATGAGTATACATGCATTATGTATGTATGTATGTATGTATGTATGTATGTATGTATGTATGTATGTATGTATGTATGTATGTATGTATGTATGTATGTATGTATGCATGTATGTATATATATTATATATATATATATATATATATATATATATATATATATATGCTTGAGTGCGTGCCTGCACATGTTCGGCCTCCTACGCCCCCCCCCCCCCCACCTCTGCCCACACGCCGGCGCCGTGGCCTTCGCGAACGCCATCCGCGACTGGCCAATCAGGGCTAAACATCCCACGAACACCTTATTTAAATACCTCAGGAGACGATCCACCTCACGACCCTGAAGACTGAGCGACGTCCCCATCCTTCCGGCCTCCCCAAACTGCCTCAAGGTCGCAGCCGTCAAGGTAAATCTGACATCCACCCCTCCCCCCCCCACAACTCCGCCCCCTCCCCGGCCAGGGACAAACAGAGCATCGCCCAAAGTCCTTGCATCCTCTCCCAAGCCTCATCGAACACCCCCCCCCACCCCCCTCCTCCTTTTCCTCCCCATTAAACATCTCACCCCCACCCCCACCCACCCATACTTAGTGTCCACTCCCCCCCTCCCATACTCATCCCATCCACACCCCTACCCTCACCCTCCCATACCCTCATCCACACCCCTACCCCCCCCTCCCATACCCCCATCCACACCCCTACCCCGAGGCCTTGACGCAGGAGCCGGTCATGTGCCCACCCACGTACGGCGTCGTCCTTGTCGCGCCTTCGCCAGCCGTGCCTTCGCCTCGCCTCCGCTCCGTCGCCTCTGAGGCCGCCGCTGCTCTTTCAGCAGAGATTACTTCCCGTTGGCTTGTCTCGGAAATGCTCGACGCGTCCGTGTGCGTCCTGCGGTTCCCTGTGAGTGGGCGTGGTTCCCTGTGAGTGGGCGTGGTTCCCCCTGAGTAGGCGTGGTCACCTCTGAGTAGTTCGGAGCCGTTTCGACGTCCATGCTCTTTGGCCACGGAATGTTTGGGGGTCTCCAGAATGGGCGTGCTCGCTGTCTCTGCTTCTCTCCCTGTTCCTCTCCTAGGTTTTTCCCTCTGCTTCTATCTCCGTCCAAGTTCTCTCTCTCTCTCTCTCTCTCTCTCTCTCTCTCTCTCTCTCTCTCTCTCTCTCTCTCTCTCTCTCTCTCTCTCTCTCTCTCTCTCTCTCTACTGTTCCTTTTATGTTACTGCCTCTCTCTGTCCACCTTCTATCTATATATCTAGCTTTGTCTCTATCTTCATCTGTCCACATCTTCCATCTCCCTCCCTCCCTCCCTCTTTCCGTCCGTCCGTCCGTCCGTCCCTCTCTCTCTCTTTCTCTCTTCCTGCAATTCCTTCTAGGTTACAATTAATGACACCAATCACAGCAAACACAAAGATCGTCTCATCAAAAACGCTAAAGCAGCCACAAGCATAAACAGTAAATAGTTCCAGAAACACGATGCCTTGAGAATGCGCGCGTCCGACCTTGTATGCGACTACACCCAGTACATAAAAATCTCAGCATCACGTGCATTCACTTAGCTCTAGGAGAAAAAATGTACATACCCTGAGGCGCTGAGCTTGGCTGCATAAATAGCATAAATATAATTCGTATTTGTATCTTTCATATATATAAATACACGCTCATAGACGTATCTACTACCCATTTATCTTCATATATACACATTGCACCGACCCACATAAAAAACTCCTTCCGTCCTCTCCCTCTCCCTCTTTCCATGTCTCTCCTTCTTTCCTCTCTCCATCTCTCTCCTTCCTTCCTCTCTCCATCTCTCTCCTTCCTTCCTCTCTCCCTCTCCTTCTCTCTTCCCCTTTCTCCCTCTCCCTCTCTCCATGTCTCTCCTTCCTTCCTCTCCCTCTCTCTTCCCCTTTCTCCCCCTCCCTCTCTCCATCTCTCTTTCCTTCTTCTCTCCCTCTCCCTCTCTCGAAGCCACTCCATTCAGTTCACCGGAGCAGAACAAACCGAGCCATATTCATGTACACAAAACCCATAAGAAAAAAACAACACTGCCGAGCACGCGCATCGAGTGCCTTCACAGCCTCCGCCGATCCGCGATTCCTCGGCCTCTGTGCTCCCGAGGGCGTGAATGCCGGCGATCTAGTCCTCCTCGTTCGCGCGCCGCCATCTTCCGCTCCGGCGAGGGACGAAAGGCGACAGGCGACCTTGATGCTAGACTGACTTTCAGTTTTTCTTCGTTATAAATATATATTTTTTTCTCTGTGCTCGATGTGCTTGCTCTCCTAGCTCTCCCGTCCCACGCCCAGGCTGTACAAAGTGCCCCGGAACGTGCTGCTGATCATGTAATTGCTTGCTGCATGCTTCCCTCCATATCTCTCCTTGTCTCTGCCTCTCTTTCTCCACCTACATATCTACCTTATTTATTTCTCTGTTTCACTCCCACCTTTCCCTCCCTCTTTCCCCCTCTCTGTCACCTTCCTCTCCTTCTCCTTTTCTTTCTCTTATTTCCCCCCCCCTCTCCCCCTCTCTCTCTCTCTCTCTCTCTCTCTCTCTCTCTCTCTCTCTCTCTCTCTCTCTCTCTCTCTCTCTCTCTCTCTCATTCTCTCTCATTCTCTCTCTCTCTCATTCTCTCTCATTATCTCTCATTATCTCTCTCTCATTCTCTCTCTCTCGCTCTCATTCTCTCTCTCGCTCTCATTCTCTCTCTCGCTCTCATTCTCTCTCTCTCTCTCATTCTCTCTCTCTCTCTCATTCTCTCTCTATCTATCTCTCATTTTCTCTCTCTCTCTCTCTCTCATCTCTCTCTCTCTCTCTCTCTCTCTCTCTCTCTCTCTCTCTCATTTTCTCTCTCTCTCTTCTCTCATTTTCTCTCTCTCTCTTTCTTTCTTTCTTTCTTTCTTTCTCTTTCTCTCTCTCTCTCTCTCTCTCTCTCTCTCTCTCTCTCTCTCTCTCTCTCTCTCTCTCTCTCTCTCTCTCTCTCTCTCTTTCTTATTCTTATTCTTATTCTTATTCTTATTCTCATTCTCACTCTCATTCTCTCCCTCTCCCATCCTCTCTCCCTCCCACAGTTCCCCAGACAGTGCTCACGCCTAGGCCTGGAAGAGTGATAATCCCGGACTTGGGGCTGGGTCCAGACGCGGCCAGGGGAACCTCGAGCTTCACTTACCAGGGGGCGGGGTACCGATGCATCAACTCACCTACAAGGAGAAAAAAGATAACATTACATTCAAAATTCCTTTTGAGATATGATGGATGGCATTATGAGGATATGAATTATATTCAGCGCAGAAACTCGCGAGGCCGCATGTTACTGTCCGCTCTTGCGAAAGGGGGGAGATAGGAGAGGTAGGAGGATGGAGGGAGGAGCTAGAGGGAGGGCTAGGAGGGGGGAGGGAGGGAGGGAGAAAAGAAGGAGTAAAGGAGGAGATGAAAATGGAGATAGAGGTGAAGATGAAGAAAAAGAAGAATGAGGAACGACAATATAAATACAAATGAAGAAAAAAAAAAAAAAAAAAACACATAGATAAAATAACAAATACGCTAAATCATAACCGTAAATTCAGACAAACAAAAAATCTACAAGAAATATAAACCAAATAAAATAAGACCATAAATAACAATAAGAATTAAATGAAAACAGAATAAAAAAAGGCGAAAATGCCCATCCCCTCCCCACCCATCCCCCCGCACCCTACCTCCCACTTGAAATTAACGGCAACAACAACAACAACACACATTCTCCTTCTCATTCCCCGTCACTATTGCAAGAGTGATGATAAACACTTTAAGGTCAAAGTTGCCCTTAGGGTGGGGGAGGGGGATATGGGGAATAGGAGGAGGAATAGGAGGGTGAGGGGGGAGGGGGAGGGGGAGGGGGAGGGGGAGGAGGAGGAGGAGGAGGAGGAATAGGAGGGGGGGGGAGGAGGAGGAGGAGGAGGAGGAGGAGGAGGAGGAGGAGGAGGAGGAGGTGGAGGAGGAGGAGGAGGAGGAGGAGAAGGAGGAGGGTGAGGGGGGAGAGGAGGAGGAGGGTGCGGGGGGAGAGGACGAAGAGGAGGAAGAGGAGGAGGAGGAGGAGGAGGAGGAGGAGGAGGAGGAGGAGGAGGAGGAGGAGGGGGAGGGGGAGAGGAGGGTGAGGGGGAGAGGAGGAGGAGGAGGAGGGTGCGGGGGGAGAGGAGGAAGAGGAGGAAGAGGAAGAGGAGGAGGAGGAGGAGGAGGAAAAGGAGGAAGAGGAGGAGGAGGAGGAGGAGGAGGAGGAGGAGGAGGAAAAGGAGGAAGAGGAAGAGGAGGAGGAGGAGGAGAAGTAGGGGGAGAGGTAGGGTGAAGAGGAAAGTAGAGAGGAGAGGCGGAGAAGGGAAATGGAAGGAAATAGTAGGGAGGAGGGATGGGAGATTAGAAAGGGAAGAACAGAAAAGGAAAAGAGAAGGGGCGAAGCAAAGAGAAGATAGGGAGGAGAAAATATGAGAAAGAAAGAGAACGAAAGAGAAGATAGGTAGGCGAGAAGGGGAGAATGAAAGAGAAGTTAGGGAGGAGAGAAGGGGAGAAGCAAAGACAAGATAGGGAGGAGAAAATGAAAGAAAGAGAGAGATGAAAAGAGAAGATAGGGATGAGAGAAGGAGAGAAGCAAAGAAAAGACAGGGAGGAGAAAATGAGAGAAAGATAGAGGAGAGAGGAAACAGAAGGTAAGGACACGAGAGAGGGGAGGAGAGGGCCTATGAAAGGGGAAGGAGGAGGTAGAAAAAAGTAGGATGTAATGATGACGTCGCGGTTCTTGCCATCACACTACTGTCATTTCATCCTTCGCGGTGACAAAACACGCCGAGCGAACCAGCCTTATGAAATGACAAACATTTACCTTTTCGTTGTCATAGCTGTTATTATTTGCGCTCTTTTGTGTCTGTCATCTGTACAAC
>NC_061845.1:9421989-9424489 GCF_019202785.1 Penaeus chinensis
GGGGAGGGAGGAGAGATGAGAAGGGAGGGAAGGGGAGGGAAGGGAAAAGAAGGGAAGGGAAGGGAAGAGGGGAGGTGGGTGAGAGGGAGAGGGGAGGTAAAAGAGAGAGGGAGAGAGCGAGACGAGGAAAAGGAGAGGAGAGACATAGAGGTCCCGAAAACACGCATAATAACCTTGATAAACTACAGTTTCAGAACTTCCCTCGGGTATCACTGTACCAGTAATATTGATCTTATGGAAGAAGAAACACACAAACATAAATTCAGAGAAGGCAAACTTGCTTCCTTTGTCTATATGTTCGGTTAATACTATAATCATATGAAGGGAATACAACTATAAATGTCTTATAGTGAGCCTACACAACTAACAAATCAAACTCCAGGTAAAAGCCACATATGTATGCATACATACATACATACATACATACATACATACATACATACATACATACATACACACACACACACACACATATATATATATATATATATATAAATGCATGTACTGTGAACAAACACAGACAATCAAATCAATCACAACACCTCTACGCATGCGTAGCGTCACACCGTCTCCCTTTCACTTCCATCCAGCAAAAAGAAGAAAAGAAAAAAATGCGCGCTGTCAGCTTGGACCCCCTCTCCTCCCCCCTACACTCTATCCCCTAGCACTACCCCTACTATCTACCTCCAACTACACTCTCCGCTGCCCCTACTAACTACAAAAACTCTCCTACACTACTATACTGCACTATACACACCACTATACAATATTATACTACAATACTCTTCCACGCTACACTCTCCGCCGCCTCTACTCCCTCTACACCTGAATGACCCCCCCCCCCCCCCGGACACTACTTCTCCCTTCCCCCCACAACTCCCTAAATACCCACCCCCCCACCCCACCCTGCGTGCCAAGACTCCCAAAAGAGCTTAAGAAGAGTTCCTTAGAGCGCCTCTTTTCCCGAACTCTTCCCGGGTCAAACTGGCGAGGCAAAGTGGCACCGTCGACTATCCAGCCCTGTTATTTGCACTTGCGGTGTGTTTTCATGGTAGCTAGAGGAGAAATTGGGGTTAGGAAAGTTTATGAGGCAAAGGGACGTATAAATAATATTTCAGTTAATTTTACTGCAATAGATCAAAGGTACGCATTGATATGTTCGCGTTTCTTTTGTTTTTTCTCTACAGAAAATACATAAGAGATAACCTCTTTCCCGAAGTCTCTCCCGCAGCCGCAGCATACTTTAAAAAAATACCGTTTTCTCGAAATGCAACAGAAACACGACACGGTAGGGATAGAAAACGGCGACTCCTGCGCTTGAACATCCACGCAAAATACGCATCACTATACGCAAATCTAAGGAGCCTTTTTTTCCTCTCCGTTGGCGAATTTAAGAGGAGTGAAAGTAGTCATGGAGAAGACAATCTCTGACGACAAAAAAAAAAATATATATATATATAAAGACAGAGAGAGTGAGAGAGAGAGAGAGAAAGATAAAAAAATAAAAAAACGGTTTCACATATCGCCGTCCCTTTACTTTCACTTCGGCAGCCTCCCACTCCCTCCCCTGCCCCCCCACCTCCATAGCAGCTTCTCCTGCTACCTACGTACGCCTGTCATACTAATTAAACCAGAGTCTATCTTCTCGTTTCTTTATGTTTATACAGATATCTATTCAGAGTCACAAAGCTATACTCATTTCTAAATAACAGTATTTAAATCGAGTATTCTCATTTACAAAAAAAAAAAAAAAAAAAAAAAAAAAAAAAATATACATTTTCTCTCTTTTCAAGCCTTTCGCATCTGTCTTCTGTTCTTTCGCCCTCTCGGCGTCGATCTTCCAGCGATTGCACTGCATTCTTCGCTGCAACATTGCAACTTTCTCCACTTCCGCCGCTTGGGAACATTCAGAGACCCTGTCACACGCTACGTCTTGGGGGAAGAAGAGGGTTGGGGGAGCGAGAGGGAGAGTGAGAGTGAGAGTGAGTGAGTGTGAGGGAGAGTGAGTGTGAGGAAGAGAGAGGGAGTGGGAGGAAGTGGAAGAATTTGGGAAGGAGGGAAGGAGTGAGGGAAGGAGAGGAAGAGGGAAGAGGGAAGGAGAGGAACAAGGAAGAGGGAAGGGAAGTGAGGGAGGGAGGGAGGGAGAGAGGGAGGGAGGGAGGGAGGGAGGGAGGGAGGGAGCGAGAGAGAGAGAGAGAGAGTGAAAGCAAGAACATCAAACCAGCGATTAGATCTGTTGGAAGAACCTTAATGTCTCCGTGTTGCGCAATGAACAGCGTGCGTGCTTGCGAGTTCCAAAGTGCCTGCATTTGTCTTGCTTGCATATGTCTATCGATTAAGTCAGTGCAAGCGCAATTGCAGACACCAACGAGCTTGCGTGGGTTCGCGTAATACCCCGGTTTCAAGGCCTCCAGAGGAACAATATTTCTGGTGAAGTATTTTGTTCTTAAATTTGGGAAATAAACACCGCACTTGACCTTACACAGTAAAAAAAAAAAGT
>NC_061845.1:9429489-9431989 GCF_019202785.1 Penaeus chinensis
AACCGATTCCCGAAGACTTCCACCATTTCGTATGAAGCAGGAACAGGATCCCACTGTGGGAAAGACGAACCGGGCGCGACCCTGCTCACCCTGCTGGCCAGACCTGCTTTCCTGCTGGCTTCACACGCCCGGTGTCGTCTGCGGCGAGCGAGACCTCCTCCTCCTCCTCATCCTCATCCGGGCACCATTAATATCACAGTCGCCTCTTCGGAACCGTTAAAACCGTTAAGCCGGCTCTTAACAACAACGACAAAAACAACAACAACAACAGCAACTATGGCAACGACAGAAACAACGACAATGTAACCTTCTTCAACAGCAAGAGAAATAACTGGGCGACTCCTTTCATTGGAAGACAATAAGTATGAACTCGAGAATTCGATAAAACGTCTCGGGGAAAAAATGGGGTTTACTTTGCTGCATGCTCTTTCGTGGACTGAGTCCAATCAATCGTGCTCTGTAGTTTGTATTACGCTTTCTCTCCCTTTTCTTCTCGCTCTCTTTCCCTCGTTTCATTCGTGTTCTCTCTCTCTCTCTCTCTCTCTCTCTCTCTCTCTCTCTCTCTCTCTCTCTCTCTCTCTCTCTCTCTCTCTCTCTATTTCTCGCTTTTTGTTTCCCCCACTCTCTCCTTTTACTACACAAGTACCATAATAACAAGAGAGTCAAAATCTGCCCGGAATTTGAAAAAAAAAAAATATAGACGTACATTGCCCTGGGTCTCGGTTGCAGATACTGATGGGAATGTCCTTTTGGTACAGGCGGGGAAAGTGTGATAAGTGCAATTGCAATCCCAAGGGGGGGAGGGCGTTTTACACTTACTGGCAAGGAAGCTGAAAATAAGCCATGATTGCAACATGCTTCATTACGTTGCATGATTAACCGATAAGAGGAGGTGCAGGAAAAGGAAGAAAAAAAAAGATGCTAAAGTTAAAGAAGAAAGAGAGGAAAAGAAAAGAAAAGAAAACAAGACAAAGATGAAGCAAACAAGAGTAGGAGGGAAAAAGAGAAAAAAAGAGGATGATGATACAGAAAAAAATAGAGGAATGTAAGAATAACGACAATTGTAATAACAAAATAAACAAAAAAACAAAAACAAACGACAAGAGGAATAGGTGGAGGAGAAAGGGAAAAGCAGAAGAAAGAAGAATCAGTAAATCTGAATAACCTCCTTCTACATCGACCCTTCCACTTCAAACCAAATTACAAAAAGGGCCGAAAGTCATCATCATTTCGTCCTTCTTATAACACCAACACAACCCGCAATTAAAGGAATAAATACACAGACACATCCACGCCTACGAGGAACACCGACGCCTTTCTATTCCTACTAAACGACCTGACTCATGGTTGGCTCTTGGGAAACTCCGGCTAAAAATAAACACACACACAAAACAAAAATTAAAGCTTATGTACTCTTACATAACTCGAGACACCGCGCTCAACCACAAAAAAAGGTGAATAGGTATTGGTTTAATGCAAGGTAAGACAGTAGCTTGGTTTTCGATTTTATGGTCGATACGTTTATTCATTCGCTATCACATTAACTCATTTATTATTTTTAATCCATTCTCATTCACTCACTCACTCTCTCACTCACTCTCTCATTCTCTCTCTCATTCTCCCTCTCTCTCTCTCTCACTCTCACTCTCACTCTCACTCTCACTCTCACTCTCACTCTCTCTCTCTCTCTCTCTCTCTCTCACAGTAAAAGGAGGCGCGCATCACTGCTTTCATCATGCAGGTCAAGCACTTGGAGTCATGACGGGTCAGAGGGTCGAGGTCGCCACGCAGTTATGCCGACGCGAAATCAACAGGTAAACGGGCCCCCAAGACGCAGGTGCGCAAATTGGTTTAATTAAAGCAAAATTGGAGGAAACACCACGTCAAGGCCGCTCGTAATGATTAATTCAGCTCCCGCTCCCCCCCCCCCCCCCCTCTCTGCCTTTTGAATTGTTCTCTCTCGCGCTCATTTTGTCTCGCTTTAATTCGCGTTATTCCTAAACTGATTAATGTTATTCTTGCTCTACACTCTTTCTTCTCTCATTCTTCCTATTCCTTCTCATTTTTTCTCGCTATCAGTCCCTTATAATCTTCGTCTCCTTCTTCCTTTTCCTTAATATTCTCCCTCTCTCTCCCTTTCCTTTCACCTCCCTTTACATACCTACCTTCCTCTACTCCCCTCTTCCCACACCCTCCGTCTCTCCTCCACCACCACCCTCTTCCCTTTCCTTTCACTTCCCTCTTTTACACCCCCCTCCCTCTACTCTCCTCCCCACCAGCCTTCGTCTCTCCTTCAACCCCCCCCCCCCCTCTTCATCCCCTCTTCCTCCTCAACCCTCAATCCCCTTGGGAATCCAGGGTGCATGCTGCCGGCTAATGAAAGTGCCACCCCTTCGATCTTGGGGAGGGAGGGAGGGAGGAGGAGGAGGAGGAGGAGGAGGAGGAGGAGGAGGAGGAGGAGGAGGAGGAGGAGGAGGAGGAGGAGGAGGAGGAGGAGGAG
>NC_061845.1:9436989-9441989 GCF_019202785.1 Penaeus chinensis
CTCCATCTCGAAAGCAAGAGCAAGAGCATCCGATAATACAGATGCAAGAGACCACATGTGAGAAGAGAAACCCCCCCCCCCCCCGCACAAAAAAAAGGCAAAAAGAAAAAAAACTAACCCAAATCTCGGGTAAAATTTCACTTGTCGTCACAAAGCAGAAAGCGAAAAAAGTAAAGCAACAACAACAAGAACAATAAAAAATAACAACAAAATAATAATAATAATAATAATAATAATAATAGCAGCAGCAGCAACAAGAGCAACAACAACAACAAAAAAAAACATCATCATCATCATAATAATAATGACATAATAATAATAATAATAATAATAATAATAATAATAAAACTATAATATTAAACACATCAATAGAATTCAGAAAAGCATTCCCTCCGATCTACTTCCTTCCGGACCGCCATGAGACCGTACCTATGGCATGGAAAGGTGTCAGCGATTTATTTTCTATGCGGCTGCGGTTGGTAGTGGATAATGGGGGGGGGGGTGAGGGGGAATGGGGAGAGAAAGTATTGGTTGTAGGAGTTGAGGATGGGAGGGAGAAAAGAGGGCAAGGAGGGAGGGAGGGAGGGAGGGAGGGAGGGAGAAAAGAGGGCAAGGAGGGAGGGAGGGAGGGAGGGAGGGAGGGAGGGAGGAGGGAGGGGAAGGAGGAGGGGGGAGGGAGGGCAAGGAGGAGGGAGGAGGGAGGAGGGAGGGGAAGGAGGAGGGAGGAGGGAGGGGAAGGAGGGAGGGGAAGGAGGGAGGGAAGGAGGGAGGGAAACGGGAGGGAGAAGAGGGAAGAAGTGAAGGAGAGAGGGAGGGAGGGAGGAGGGAGAGAGGAGGGGAGGACAGGGAACGGAAGAGGAGGTCAAGAGAAAAGGAAGGAAAAAGAAAGAGAGAGGGAGGAAGGGACGAACGAAGGTAATAGCGAGAGGGAGGAGGAAGAGGGAAGGAGGGAGGAAGAGGGAAGAGGGAAGGAGGGAGGAGGAAGAGGGAAGGAGGGAGAAGAAAGAGGGAAGGAGGGAGGGGGTATGGAGGGAATGTGACCAAAGGGGGGGAGGGGAGGGGAGGGGAGGGAGTAATTATACCACCCCGTGCCTTCCTCAAAGCTCCTCGACTTCCTCCTGTTTCCCTTCCTGTGTCTCTTCCTGGGTCCTTCCTGCCTACCTAACTGCCCTAGATAACCTGGTGCGCGAAAGCAATCAGGCAACAAACGAGTAAACTGGAAACGACAAAAAAAAAAGAGGATTTAGTCTGGTAAAAATTTCTCTGTCGTTGAACGCGTCTGCGCTTTCATATTGGGAGGACCCGTCAAGGCTGTGTCCTGTGTCTCCTCCGCTCTTATTTTCCTCTCTCTCTCTTCCTCTTCCCTGTGTCCCCACTTTTTTTTTTACCCCCCCCCCCTTCACCTTCTCTCTTCTTCCTCGTATACTTCTTACTCTTCCCTTTCCTCACCGTCAGCTTTCCCCTCTTCCGTTTTTGTTGATTTTTCTCACCTCGTCCTCCGCTTTCCCCTCCTGCTCCTCGTCCTCCGCTTTCCCCTCCTGCTCCTCGTCCTCCGCTTTCCCCTCCTGCTCCTCGTCCTCCGCTTTCCCCTCCTGCTCCTCGTCCTCCGCTTTCCCCTCCTGCTCCTCGTCCTCCGCTTTCCCCTCCTGCTCCTCGTCCTCCGCTTTCCCCTCCTGCTCCTCGTCCTCCGCTTTCCCCTCCTGCTCCTCGTCCTCCGCTTTCCCCTCCTGCTCCTCGTCCTCCGCTTTCCCCTCCTGCTCCTCGTCCTCCGCTTTCCCCTCCTGCTCCTCGTCCTCCGCTTTCCCCTCCTGCTCCTCGTCCTCCGCTTTCCCCTCCTGCTCCTCGTCCTCCGCTTTCCCCTCCTGCTCCTCGTCCTCCGCTTTCCCCTCCTGCTCCTCGTCCTCCGCTTTCCCCTCCTGCTCCTCGTCCTCCGCTTTCCCCTCCTGCTCCTCGTCCTCCGCTTTCCCCTCCTGCTCCTCGTCCTCCGCTTTCCCCTCCTGCTCCTCGTCCTCCGCTTTCCCCTCCTGCTCCTCGTCCTCCGCTTTCCCCTCCTGCTCCTCGTCCTCCGCTTTCCCCTCCTGCTCCTCGTCCTCCGCTTTCCCCTCCTGCTCCTCGTCCTCCGCTTTCCCCTCCTGCTCCTCGTCCTCCGCTTTCCCCTCCTGCTCCTCGTCCTCCGCTTTCCCCTCCTGCTCCTCGTCCTCCGCTTTCCCCTCCTGCTCCTCGTCCTCCGCTTTCCCCTCCTGCTCCTCGTCCTCCGCTTTCCCCTCCTGCTCCTCGTCCTCCGCTTTCCCCTCCTGCTCCTCGTCCTCCGCTTTCCCCTCCTGCTCCTCGTCCTCCGCTTTCCCCTCCTGCTCCTCGTCCTCCGCTTTCCCCTCCTGCTCCTCGTCCTCCGCTTTCCCCTCCTGCTCCTCGTCCTCCGCTTTCCCCTCCTGCTCCTCGTCCTCCGCTTTCCCCTCCTGCTCCTCGTCCTCCGCTTTCCCCTCCTGCTCCTCGTCCTCCGCTTTCCCCTCCTGCTCCTCGTCCTCCGCTTTCCCCTCCTGCTCCTCGTCCTCCGCTTTCCCCTCCTGCTCCTCGTCCTCCGCTTTCCCCTCCTGCTCCTCGTCCTCCGCTTTCCCCTCCTGCTCCTCGTCCTCCGCTTTCCCCTCCTGCTCCTCGTCCTCCGCTTTCCCCTCCTGCTCCTCGTCCTCCGCTTTCCCCTCCTGCTCCTCGTCCTCCGCTTTCCCCTCCTGCTCCTCGTCCTCCGCTTTCCCCTCCTGCTCCTCGTCCTCCGCTTTCCCCTCCTGCTCCTCGTCCTCCGCTTTCCCCTCCTGCTCCTCGTCCTCCGCTTTCCCCTCCTGCTCCTCGTCCTCCGCTTTCCCCTCCTGCTCCTCGTCCTCCGCTTTCCCCTCCTGCTCCTCGTCCTCCGCTTTCCCCTCCTGCTCCTCGTCCTCCGCTTTCCCCTCCTGCTCCTCGTCCTCCGCTTTCCCCTCCTGCTCCTCGTCCTCCGCTTTCCCCTCCTGCTCCTCGTCCTCCGCTTTCCCCTCCTGCTCCTCGTCCTCCGCTTTCCCCTCCTGCTCCTCGCTAGGTTGCCTCTACTGGGACAAAGATTCGCACAAGAAGTTGTTCTTCGCTCACCCCCCCCCCCCACTCACCCGAACCCCTACCCCCATTCCCACCCCATGGAGATACGCTCGAGCGGGTATCGGTGGAGGCTGCAGGTATGACAGTTATGCAAACTATCTAGATTTTAAGAACAATGCTCTAGTTACAGTGTGGCCAAACTGGACTGGAAACCTTGTGCATATGGCAACGCTGTGTGACCGGAGAAAGGTTACGCTGGAAAGCTTAGGCCTAACGTTTACAACAATGCAACAACGGCGCAACACTGCAACGGGGAAACTCGACAATACAACAAGCAAGGCATAAACGCTGCTAGAAATCAAGTGAAATCGGACATCGCTGAAACGGGAGAGAGTCGGGCGGCCGCCATATCTGATCAATCTGGAATTCGCATGTGAAATCTTTTTGCAAAAATTTCCCTCGAAAGTGCGTTTTCTCTCATGAGTTTCCTTCCCAAAGCACTGCGTTTCAGCGTGTCATGCCGTCACGACCGAGGAGCGACAGAACCGAACAGCAGTGCGGACGCTGCATTATACAGAGAACTTAAACACATTACATAACTACTGCATAACAAACAGGAAGATGAACAAATCAGTCACGAAATCTCTCTCCATATATATTTGCTCGTGCGCTCATAACTACAGGTATTAAAAAAAAGAATGACCTTTGGCGAATTAGCATACTAACCCACACCGTAACGAAGGCGCGGGAAAAAAACTCGCTCCTGTCAGGGAAAAAAGAAAGAAATTCATCGGGTATTAACTTCTCGAGACTCAAGTTCCTGGCCCCGGCGAGATGATCAATCTATCTTAATTATAATTCAACCTCTCAACCCTCCCCCCCTCCCCTCCCTGCCGTTTCTATTGCCTGGCTGACTTTCTATCATCAAATGTGAGAGAGAGAAAGAGAGAAAGTGAGAGAGAGAGTGAGAGTGAGAGAGAGAAAGAGACAGAGAGACAGACAGACAGACAGACAGAGAGAGAGAAATATACAGACAGAGAATCATTCACTATAACTGCCAAGGACTCCCTCTCGTAGACTTAATATATCCTGCAAAGACGCCGAAACGTGGGACGAGCGGATGTGCAATGGCATCAGAATTAGCTCTCGGGGGTCACGGGAGGCACTCGTCCTTCGCCGGAAAGAGGGGTGAGCGCCCTCCCTTTCCTACGTCGCGACCGTTTTTCATCGCTTTATTCTCCTTTTTCTCTCAGACAGACAGACAGACGGCGTTGGATTCTCTCCCAAGCCCCTAGTTCCCCTCAGTGCCCCATCTCCCCCTTTACCCCTTTCACAACGACCCCCAAACAGAGCACGGACATTCCAAAACATAACCCAAACAAGCGCGCACATACAGTTTCCGAAGAATGCGCCGAGGAACTGATGGGCGGCCTCGCATCATAGGCGTGCGAGGGCGTCTCCGCTCTCGCAGGGGTGAAGCCAACTCCAGCCGCCTCGCCCTGGTCGTGCTGGTCGGGTGTGACTCACCAACGCGACACTGGGCTTGGCAGGCACTTGCATAATTTAAGAATCGGTGACGCTCATGATATAGGCCTAGAGGTATAGTCCAGAGTGTGTATATGTATATATGTATATGTATACACACACACACACACACACACACACACACACACACACACACACACACACACACACACACACACACACATATATACACACATGTATGTCTATATATACTATTCGTATCTAATAGTGTGTGTGTGTGTGTGTGTGTGTGTATGTGTGTGTGTGTGTGTGTGTGTGTGTGTGTGTGTGTGTGTGTGTGTGTGTGTGTGTGTGTGTGTGTGTGTGTGTGTGTGTGTGTGTGTGTGTGTGTGTGTGTGTGTGTGTGTGTGTGTGTGTGTGTGTGTGTGTGTGTGTGTGTGTGTGTGTGTGTGTGT
>NC_061845.1:9449489-9454489 GCF_019202785.1 Penaeus chinensis
GTGTGTGTGCGTGCGTGCGTGCGTGCGTGCGTGCGTGCGTGCGTGCGTGCGTGCGTGCGTGCGTGTGTGTGTGTGTGTGTGTGCGCGCGCGTGCGTGAGTCTTTGCGTGTGTATGTGAGAGTGAGTTTGCTGGAAGGATACTGCGTGTGCAAAAGTGTGCGTGATCATGTGTACAAACGCTCCGCATTCTGAACTTTCAGTTAATTAACGTACTTCAAATTTGCATACCCTTTCTACATTCAATTTGATATTTTTCCTTATTGCACTACAAGTCGACAAACATTTGTAAAAATAATTAACAAATTAATTGATACCTTGAACAAATATAATAATAACAACAAAACATTAATGATAACAGTAACTAAAATAACAATTACAACAATGACAATGATAACAATAACAACAATAAAGAAAATAATAATATAAATGTCAACATGAACAAAAACAACAACAACAGAACCTACAAGAAAAACGAAGAATTCCTCAGTCTCAACCTGTCCAACACCCCCCCCACCCGCTAACCCCACCCCACCCCCTTCTCCCGTGGGCGGACAACCCCACCAACAAACGTTTTAGGGCGTGGCACCATTTGCCTTCAGACTAGAAAAAATAAATATAATGCTAACGTGGATGATTGATTATTTAAAATTATCTGCCGCGTCAACTGCTAAGGTCATTAGCGGGAAGGCCTTGTGGGATTAAAATGTTAAAAGTATTCAAAACGTTTAAAAATCTATTCATAAATAAAGTATTTCATTAGAAAAAAAATAATATCACATTATAGAAATGTTTGTCTGTTTGGATGGCTGTGTGTTCTTAGCTATGTATGTCTGTTTTTTTTATCCTTCCTTCCCTCCCTTCCCATATCCCTTTCTCCCTTTCTCCCTCTCCTTCCTCTCCTCCTCCCTTCCTTCTCCATCTCTCCCTCTCCCTGCTACCCCTCTTTCCTCTCTCTCCCCCTCCCTCCTTCCTCTCTGTCCCCCTCCCTCCCTCCTCTCTCTTTCCCTCCTTCCTCTCTCTCCCCCTCCTTCCTCTCTCTCCCCCTCCCTCCCTCCTCTTTCTCCCCCTCCTTCCTCTCCCTCTCTCGGCTTTAATTTATGTGAGGTTCTCTATTAAAACCACAACCCAGAAAATAAATAAATAAATAAATAAATAAATAAAATTGATAATAATAATAAATGAGAAAAAAAAAAACACATAACCGCGCCTCTCATTAACTGAATTCCTAAGCGCCTCTTTCATTAATCATGTCCGCCGGGTATATCATTTTTTTTTTCCACCTTGAAGACACAAACATAATTATCCTTAACCACGATACACCGCATCCAGAGACCATTCGACAGAACTGCGTAATTAACTAAGCTTCATTAACCAATCTAACCCTTTGTTATCGGGAGAGCAAGGGGGCAACGAACTTAAAAAGCAGAATCGACTTAATGCTTTATTTCTCCCAAGAAGCAAATTGGCGTGGGGATTTGGCGTGGGGATTAATGGCAGCTTTTATCGGGGACGACAGAGAGATAAAAAAAAAAAAAATCTTTTAAAAAAATGATTATTAAAAAAAAGATAAAACGGAAAATACGTGGACGAGTGCGTGGGAACAGCTAGACAGCGAGAACAATTATCTAGCCTAATGAGAAAATGAAAACCGCTAAACTTTATTTTAAAGAAGAAAATGTGTTTTTTCCTCTGTGTGTCCTCATTCGCGCGCGAGAGAGAATGAGAGAGAAGGAGAAGGAGAAGGAGAGGGAGAGAGGGGGGAAAGGGGAAGGAGAAAGGAGAGGGAGAGGAGAGGAGAGGGAGAGGGAGAGGGAGAGGGAGAGGGAGAGGGAGAGGGAGGGGGAGGGAGAGAGGGGAAGGAAGAAGGAGAGAAGGTGGGGATGAGATTGAGGGAGGAGAGAGGTAGAGAAAGAAAGAGGGGGGAAAGGAGGGGAGGAGGAGGAAGGGAGGGAAGGAGGGAGGGAGGAATTGAGAGAGAGAGAGAGAGAGAGAGAGAGAGAGAGAGAGAGAGAGAGAGAGAGAGAGAGAGAGAGAGAGAGAGAGAGAGAGAGAGAGAGAGAGAGAGAGAGAGAGAGAGAAACGCCGAAACACCTTTCAAAACCCCGTCTATTTCCAGTCACCAAACTAAAAGGCATACAGAGGAAAAACAAATCTTAAAAAAAAAAAAAAAAAAAAAAAAAAACTGCCGCCGTTACGTCACCAAAAGCAAACCATCACACATGCACTCGCTATTCTTTCTTGCAACACACTCAAGCACTATCCACTGGAACAGAAAAATAGTACAACCACCGATCCATCAGCCAATTGCAGAAAAATGCTTAAAAATCGCATGATGCAACCTCAAAAAATAATGAGATAAATCCTTGATAACAAAATCTATTCTGGAATCTTCGTTATGTCGACGTTTTGAAATCCGTTCCTCTGGGTAAAGTTATCATTATCATTATTACAGGAATGTGAGTAAGAGAGAATCGCTTCATTATAATGTATGAATATAAACAAAAATAATAGTTTCATACAATCATTTCTTGGACATTTTTTCGCTTTTATATACATATGACATTCTCTTTCAACCACATGCTCATAAATTGCAAAACGAGTACTGATTTATTTATTTCTTAACACGATAAATATACAACTTAAAAAAAAAAAACTGTTTTAATAACCCATTCAACACCCTATTTCTCACATACAATGAGAAGAAAAAGCGACAATATAATAAAGCAACCGATCAATCAATCAATCCATCTATCCATCTATCCAGTTACTCACGCACAAACATACCGCAACTTAGCCCTACAGGAGTCCTCTATCACTCGCGAGGCCAAGACCCTGAAGGCTCAACGCGCCCTCGAGGGGGACAAAGGCACGCCCAAGCAACAACCTCGAAGGGGGGGGGGGGGGGGCGTAGGGGAGTGGTGGTTGAGGGGGGATGGAAGGGGGAGAGGGGGAGAGGGGGAGCAATGAGTGTAGGGGGAAGGGGGAGGAGGAGGAGAGAAGGGGGAGGAGGGTGAGTGAGGGGGAGAGAAGGGGGATGAGGGGGAGAAAAGGGGGCGGTTGAGGGGGAGAGAAGGGGGAGAGAAGGGGCAGGAGGGGGAGAGAAGGGGCAGGAAGGGGGAGAGAAGGGGAAGGAGGGGGTTGTGGAGAGAGGAGGGTGTCGTGGGGGGCGGGGAGGGGGAGGGGGGACGCTTCTAAATTGTTCCGGTGTCTTACGTGTGGTTTACGTTGGTCATGTGATGTAAGTGGCGCACGCACACACACATACATGCACGAGCAATAGTGGTGATAATGGCAATAGTAGTAGCAGTTACAATATATAATAATAATAAAAAAATATCAAAAGTGATAATAACATGTCCTCGCTATTTACAGTAACAATAATAATAATAATAAATATAATAATGACAATTATAAGTCAAAATAACAGTAATAGCAGCAGTAGTAGTAGAAGTAATAACAACAATAATGACAATAATAGTAGTAGTAGTAGTAGTAGTAGTAGTAGTAGTAGTAGTAGTAATAATAACGACGACGACGACGACGGTGCTGATAATGATAATAATATTATTGATGATGATGATGATGATGATGATGATGATGATGATGATGATGATGATGATGATGATAATGATAACAATGATAATGATAATGATAATGATAATGAAAATAATAATAATAATAATAATAATAATAATAATAATAATAATAATAATAATAATAATAATAATGATGATAATAATAATAATAAAAACAACGACAAAATAAAATAAAACGACAAAAAAATAATTCTACATAAAACAATAATAAAATAAGGATGACACAATCATGATATTACACCTCCAAATTTCCTCCCTTACCAATATATCACAAAAAGAAGAAAACAAAGAGTTAAACCAATTCAAATAAAAACAGACAATGAAAAATAACACCTCGACATTTTATTCAAAAAAAAAAAAAAAAAATATGCATTACGAATTACGTCATGTTGCAACAGGTACGTAAAGCACGCCCGGAGACATTTCCCCATTTGCAACAACAAGAAAGAAGAAGTGAGGATGATGTAGTGATTGACCTCGTCGATCATTGGTCATCACTTCAGGAGGTAATGCGGTAATAGAAAAATCTCTCACCTCCCAACTTTCCCACAGGCACGACAAAAACAAAAAGAAATGAAAAGATCTAAAGGTGGCAACACTCCCACCTGGTGGAACAGTGCGTGGCGTCAATTTCTATGTATATCTTCTCTGGGGATTATGGAGGCGGCTTTGCAGCGTTGAAGCCTTCCCCATGCGAACATCGGCTATGGCATAATGCGTCCTCCGGCCGGCAACATCACCTCCAGGCCCCAATAAGTGCACCTTTATCTCGCGAGTGAGGAGGATGCCCGAGCACACCATACGCACACGATTACCGCTGCCAATTTTTACTTTTTTTTTGCCAAATACATTATATTTTATTGTTTTCTTTTATCTCTTTCCTGTCTGAAGATGACAAAGCACCTAGGCACATTTATGTTACATTTTGAAGTTTTATGTTCATTAAGATCACGATGGCCTATTTTTAAGTTTTATGGTTGTTTTACAAGTAAATTAATATTTTAAATTAATTATTCTAATCCTAGGTCTTTTTATCAATTATTTTATTGAATACACCCAGGTTTTAAGCATGTTGAGTCTTAAGGGTTTTTATTTATTTGATTTTAAAGAACCATAGTTAGCTCCCTTTTCCCGCCTACGAAGTCACGAGGGAAGTAAGGCACAACAAAGGGGGGGATTTCGCTACCGGCCTGCTAAGCCGACAGACAGTCTGAGGAACCCCGGAACGGGCTTCCCCTGTCCAGTTAAGTGGTTGTGGGGATAGTTTTAATATAGGTGGCAAGAAATAATTTGTAGGGTATTTGTTCGGCCAAAGTGACTTAAGTGACCGGTGCTTTCTTACCTTCGTTTTATGTTCTACCAGAGTTCTATTTTACTGTTTCATCGTTTGTTTTAACCTGCTTG
>NC_061845.1:9471989-9474489 GCF_019202785.1 Penaeus chinensis
TTCTCACGCCCCCTGTCGGCCACGCCCCCTCTGCGCGTGCGGGGGTTCACAGGTGACCACGCGGACTTCGGAGTGACTAACGAAGTCTACAAAAGAGTAAGGATGACGCAGCCATGACATATAATTTTTTAGCTGTTTTGTCGAATGCTGATCTCGCCAACGCTCGCCAGCTTCCATGATCCAAACGCATGCTCGACGGCTTATATCCTTATAAATAACCGTGTTAATCGGTGATTAAAAAAAATGAATACGTAAACAACACTCTAGACTCATACGATCAAAGAGGCGATACAAAGGAAATTCCTCTAAATATAATGGACAAATCATGGTATCACTGTAAATGTCGAAGTCGCCGCCGCAGCAAAGGGTTGAAACACCGAGAATGCCGGGGAGAGTTGCCTAAAATCTTTTTTGACTATCCAAAAATGTTCCTTTTGTATCTTAACCTATCAAAACCTTTACTGTTACTATTGCATCAAACGGAGAAAAAAAAAAAAAAATATAGGCCTCAGTCACACAGTATTTACAACTTAAGAATTGTACACATTTTTTCCATAACAAAAATTAAATCCACCACTACTTTTAACAGAAATAATTTTAAAGATGGTTCAGCCAATCAAACAATTAGCAAGAACAAGGTCTGTCTCGCCCTGCCTGTCATTTACAGGTCAATTAACAGCTACCGAGATGCAACAAGACAAAATTTAGCAACTATGAGAAAAATAGCTTACTCGCTCCTTTATATCTAATCTTTATTTCATTAACATAACATGTATTCATTCCGTAATTCAATCGCTCTATTCCTCCTTCTCATCTACCTGTCGCTGCCTTATATCTATTTTCTGTATTTCATTTACATATCTGCTTATCATTTTCGATTTCACAGTATCTATTCTAAATAATTTCTAAATAATTTATCCATTCCCTACTTAAACACGTTTTGTCGACAACTGCACCATGCAATACAAAATTATTTCAACATGTAGGCCTACACATATAATATTGGAATATAAAGAGTTAAGAGACAATACAACTAGATAAAAAAAAAAAATCGGTAGATAGAAAGATCGACTGATAAATATATAAATAGATAAATACGTGGTTAGATATAGAGGAAGATATAAATGGAAAGACAGATAGATATTAATGGCAGATTGTATAACGAGCTATAACTCGGTTTCCATTTGGCGGGTCATGGCTGCCAACCCTACCGAAGACATTTTTGATAATGCAGATACTCATTACGTCCTAATGGTTGAAATTACTGAACTGGAAAGGAATTTCTTCTCATTATTGGTAATCCCGTTCCCAGGTGCTAAATCGGCTCGTCCTCTGGCCTAAGATCATCCGAAGTGAAGGAGGCGGATTTAGATAAGGCTGAATAATCCCTAAACCTGTTGCTTCACCTTCCTCGCTTGTCTCGCGTTCGCTCTCTCTCTCTCTTTCTTTCTTTTTACCCCCCCCCTCTCTCTCTTATCCCCTCTCTCTCTCTCTCTCTCTCTCTCTCTCTCTCTCTCTCTCTCTCTCTCTCTCTCTCTCTATCCCCCCCTCTCTCTCTCTCTTTCTTTTTACCCCCCCTCTCTCTCTCTCTCACTCTTTACCCGCCCCCCCTTCTCTCTCTCTCTCTACCCCCCTCTCTCTCTCTTTCTTTTTACCCCCCCTCTCTCTCTCTCTTTACCCCCCCACCCCCCTCTCTCTCTCTCTCGCACATGAAAACAGACACACACAAACCCAGAGTCCGGCTACAAGACCAGAACTTTCTCCCGCCCCCCGTCCCCCCCATATACGCCTTAGGCTGCTGTCCAGGTCGTGGGTATACGCCTCTACCTTTAACCGCAGGTGACGTCATCCCTTCCAGCGTATTGACGTCATACCTTCCAGAGTGGTGACGTCACGAACCTGAGGGAGGGACGCCGCCGAGCATTTCCCGGAGATTTCGATGCGACCGTGAGGTTTTCTGGCCATCATGCATTTTATTTATCGATTCTTTTCTTATATATTTAATTACTTATCTTTAAACAGAGTGCGAATTACACTTATGCCTAGAACTAACAATACTCGTGCGGAATAAAATAGACAACGTATGCAGTCAGATACGCGAAACTGGACACACACACACGCGCGAGAGAGAGAGACCCCCAAAGTCTACATGAACACGTGGGAGAAAAGCCAAGGGGGTGCCACGTGGGAGCACATCTCGTGGCGGAACTAAGGGTTAGCAGAGATCAGCGCGTGTGACAGAATTGGAAGCCGCATGTTCAGAAATGATGATAATGCATTATAATGCTCTATGTCGGTATGAAGGCGAGTAGGTGTGCGCCGGCATGCATGCTTGCATGTATGTATGTATGTATGTATGTATGTATGTATGTATGTATGTATGTATGTATGTATGTATGTATGTATGTATGTATGTATGTATGTATATATATATGTATGTATATATGTATGTATATATGTATGTATGTATGTATGTATATATGTATGTATATATGTATGT
>NC_061845.1:9476989-9501989 GCF_019202785.1 Penaeus chinensis
CTTATGATAAGAAATACTATGAAGATGACTACGATGAAGATAACTAAACAAATAAATAAACTGTGGAAAGTTGAGAACGAAAGCTAGGCGATTAAATTTACATACAAAATAGTAGACAATTTGATAGACAGATTCAATCCAGATGGTGGCGGGGAAGTAAACCTATTGCAAGAAACACCCAATAAATAATGTAAGAAGCTTGATAAGCCAACATATAAAAGCAGAAAAGAGATGAAACTACAAAGATAAACAAACCAATACTGACCGATATAAAGGACCTATTATTATCATGACAGAAGTATAATAATATTGTTAAATGCGTGTTCAAAATGTTCAAGAACACCGAATGACACAAAATTAACCCGTTGACTTTGCTATACAAGAATACACATTGAGCCTCCGAAGCATCAGTCATACAAGACAACCACGCTATCAATAACACCAACAATAACACACCATCGTAATTATAAGTAAATCCACTTAATATACAGCACACACTACTATAGTGTCACGTTCACTAAAACGTCCCTCTCAAAAATGAAGTTCTCAGCATCCCTTTCGGAAAATCTCCCGAGTCGCGACCTGGGGATTTCAACGCGTCACAAGAAAGCAAGAAATTCCTTCAAGAAAAGCGGCAGCGGCTGAAAGTAAACCTCACGTAAACACGAACAGTTCTCTCCTCTCGCCGAGTACTCACCGTGTGTCGATGCGAAGATGACGGGTTTCTATGTTTTTGTTTTCTTCTTCTCGATTAAAGCACAAATTACGCGAGATTTATCATCCAAACAGTATCCATTGATCGCAACGCACCTCTCTCTCCCGCACTGTCTAAGGGCCGACTGAAGTCGAGTTTCTCCACTCGAGACCTGAACCCCCTCACCCTCCCCCCCTCCTCCCTCACCCACCACCTACCCCCTGGCCCGGTCCTTCCTCTGTCACGCACAAGTTGACGGAGCTTTAACATCCGCTAAAATATAGTTAAGCGCAATCTACTATTTCCCCAAGCAATACCTTAGTCCTTCGTATCATTATCGTTCAATATACTGCGATCTGCGACCATCTCTAAGCTTCATATCCTTGAAATCAGGAAATACGGCGAAAGACACAGCGAAAATATTCCTCCGCGTATTTCAAAGGAATGACGAGGGGTTACCTTCACCAACTTCAAGGATGGTCGACAACCGCTTCCTTTTAATTACATAGTTCCATTTGTTGGCTTTGCTTTCAAATATTTGTTTGCAAGCTATAAAGCAAAATTTGATGGTTATAACAGGGAGAAAACAGATGTGTGAACTAAGATTTAGTATAAAAAAAAACATGTTAAATCAGTGGCTATCCATGATTAACTAAGGGAAGTCTGTACATCTACCGTATCAAGAAGATTGTTAAATTTTCCTTGTAGTAAGGAATATCTTTAATCAAAAGGAGGTCAGTCCTGCTGGTTGTTCAAATGATGAGTGCAATTTGTACATATAAATTGATCCATCCTTCGGTTGCAAGCATGGTCACTTTCTTTTCCTTGTACACACACAGACACACACACACACACACACACACACACATATATATATATATATATATATATATATATATTTATATATGTATGTTTGTATGTATATACACGCACACACACACAGACACACACACACACACACACACACACACACAGACACACACACATACACATACCAACATACACACACACACACACACATACACATACCAACATACACACACACACACACACATATACATATGCATATATGTATGCGTGTGTGTGCTCGCAAATACTTATCTCTCTCTCCCTTTCCTTTCACTTTTTCTCACTCTCACTAACCCCTGCTCTCACCTTTTCCTCATTCCTCCACTCCCCCACCCTCTCCCCCTCCCCTCTAGCTTCCGTCTACCTGTACCTGATATCGATTTCATTCAAGATCGATAACCACCCCTTCTCCCCTCGCCTTCCACCTGCCCCCCCTCCTCCCCTCTCTCCCCTTTCCTCCCCTTCCCCCCTCCGCCATTCCCCTCTCCCTTTGTGTGAGTCACAGGATGCACAACACCTGCAGAATCCTCATGTCAAATGGTCACGTCGTTATAATCGGTGTCATGTCTTTTTCTCGTTATCATCATCATCTGATTTTCCACTGCTTGGTTGTATATTGCTTTCTCTCTCTCTCTCTCTCTCTCTTTCTCTTTCTCCACCTCTCTCTCTTTCTCTCTCTCTCTCTCTCCCCCTCATTATCTCCCCCTCCCCCCCTCTCTCTCTCTCCTATCCTCATTTGTCAAGGCATCGATCTGCCGGCATTACCGTGAAATCTTTTCTGAGTCAAATTATATAGTATTGTGTTGTTATTACACTTACTATGTACGTATTCAGTCTTTGATCACTTTCTCTTGATTTATTGGTGTTTAATTTTACAAGCCTTCACAGTTTCCATCTTCATTAGAAATTTTATTATAACTGCCGTGAAAATCGGTGCGGTGGAAGTTGTCATGTTTTTTTTTTTTTTTTTTTTTTAATATTTGCACTTAATTTTTCTTAATAATTTGTTTCTCAGGGTTTCCCTCGCTACATAAAAAAGAGGTTTATATTCCCAGAGTTTCCCTTCCCGAGAAAATGTGTAAAAAGTTAGCTACACAGGCATACACGCATACACTTACACACATACTCACTCACTCACTCATACACACACACATACACACACACACACACACACACACACACACACAGATGGGTACATAACAAGGCAAGATGAAATAATGAGAGAGAGAGAGAGAGAGAGAGAGAGAGAGAGAGAGAGAGAGAGAGAGAAATAGAGAGAGAGAGAGAGAGAGAGAGAGAGAAGAGAGAGAGAGAGAGAGAGAGAGAGAGAGAGAGAGAGAGAGAGAGAGAGAGAGAGAGAGAGAGAGAGAGAGGAAGAGAAATAAAGATTTGGCCAAGTCATCACCTACAAATCATTTTCGCACGAATGATCCACCGGGCGTGCAAAAGCCAGTTTACTAAACCTCAAAAGTGTATCTACTTTAAGAATTTGAAATAAATGAAGCGATCATTTGCTGTGAAAATAAGTTCATTGCTTACCCGCCCCCCCACCCCCCCTCACTCTCTCTTTCTCTCTCTCTCTCTCTCTCTCTCTCTCTCTCTCTCTCTCTCTCTCTCTCTCTCTCTTCTCTCTCTCTCTCTCTCTCTCTCTCTCTCTCTCTCTCTTATCTTTATCTACCTACCTTTCTATCTATATATATTCTATCCCAATCTCTCTCTCGCGTGCATATATGTTTGCTTACTTTCTGTCTAATATGTTATAGGCATATATATATATGTATATATAAATACATATATATATACATATATATATATACATATATACATATATGCACATATACACATACAGATATATATATACATACATATGTATATATATATATGTGTGTGTGTATGTATATGTATGTATATGTATATATACACATATATATACATATATACACAAATGTATATACAGACATATATATATATGCATATATTTGTGTGTGTATGTATATGTATACGTATATATACATGTATAATCATATACAGATACATATGTATATATATGTATATGTACATATATGTATTTGTGTATACATATATATATATATATGTTTATGTATACACACACATACGTACATTCATACATATACATATATATGTATGTTTGTATATATATGTATATATATGTATATATATAAATGTGTGTGTGTGTGTATGTGTATTCCCTTCCCTTCCTTCCTCTCTCCCTCTCTCTCTCTCTCTCTCTCTCTCTCTCTCTCTCTCTCTCTCTCTCTCTCTCTCTCTCTCTCTCCCTCCCTCTCTCTCTCTCTCTTTCTCTCTCTCTCGCTCTCATTCTCTAGGCGATTTATTAACATGTTTTTGTCTATACATTGATTACAATTCGTCATTTTATAGAAAAAACAGGAACATAGTCCTTTGTTATGAAAAACAGAAGAGTGTAATCAATAGATAAACAAATCAATAAACCATATAGTGATATACAAAGCACGAAAACACAACTAATAGGGAAAAAAAAAGAACTTCGATTACCAGTAAAATAGAGGGAACGAAGTAGCGTTATGGTAAAAATCGACGTTCAAAAAAGGACACTTCGGAAGAACCAGCAGAAAACGGCCGTTATAGTCACAGTCACGGGAGAACGATAACCTTCTGGAAGCTTCTCGGACGAAAGCCCATCTTTGCTTGATGTGTATTTTGCGATCAGCTTCGTAAAAATGTAGATTCGGCCGTGAGGAATCAAAGGGAAGGCGGTATTTTGTGTGAGGAAAGTGCTGGGCTGGATGTTTGCGAAAGAGAAGTCAACTGTGCAAAGGTTTTTTTTTTTTTTTTTTTATGTCTTTGCCAGTTCCTAATCCTCGCCCGCTCCTACTTTAACATTAAATCATTGTGAGAAGGAGACAGTGTCAATTATACTGATATTCTCTGTTTACTTGTCTGTCTGTCTGTCTCTCTCTCTCTCTCTCTCTCTCTCTCTCTCTCTCTCTCTCTCTCTCTCTCTCTCTCTCTCTCTCACACACACACACACACACACACACACACACTCAACTCTCAACCATCTTAACCTGTCCACAATTTATTTCCAAACCTCATCTCTTTTCTCTTTCAACCTCCTCCCCCCCCTCCCTTATTCTTCACCCCCCCACCCCCACCCTCGTAGTTTAGCTCCCACGGCTGCCATAGGCCTGTTGTTCTACCATTTCCGCCTAATGTAAAATAATCGATGTCACGCATTGATTGCCTGAACGCGTGTACGACCCGAAAGCACAGGGCGCATAGTCAGCAGTCGGACTTAATTAGGGGAGGGGGTGAGGAGGGGGAGGAGAGGGGTAAGTAGGGGAGAGGTAGGGAGGTTGGGGTAAGTAGGGGGAAGGTAGGGAGGTTGGGTAAGTAGGGGAGAGGTAGGGAAGGTTGGGGTAAGTAAGGGAGGTTTGGGTAAGTAGGGAAGCGGCAGAGAGGTTGGGATAAGTAAGGATGGTAGGTAACTTTTGGGGTGAGGTGGAAGGGTAGAGGGATGGAGAAAGAAGGGGCGTGAGTGGGAGGGAGATAGAGAGAGGGAATGAGTGTGGGGTGTGCGTAGGAGGGAATAGAGGGGAAGTGGGGGGTTAATGTCCTCTATCACATCGTTATTTCACTATCATTTATCGTTGCACACCTCGTTCGTTTATGATCACCTTTCACTTACATCTCCACGCTACAAATGCCAAACCTTATAATGGAGAAAGCTAACTGAAAATGTCACATTAAATTAAAGTTGAACATTAGGCCCAGGAACTCATGAGTAAAAAGAAAAAAAAAAATCGCTTATTCACTTCGCTAATTCACGCATTCACTTTTACAGCTGCCTTGATGCATGGTCGAAACGGAACATTGATTTTGAAATAACGGACGAGCATGGGCAAGGTAATTAACTTTCGAATTCACATTATTGATAATAAAAAAAAAAACGGTATTTCGTCATCAACCTCTGTTTTCTCACGTAACCGATGTGCATTTCATACAACGAACCGGATAATTAAAACAAACACAAACATATAAGATCTATCGTCTATATTATACGTAATCCTAGGGGGCATAATAATAAAATGTCTTTATTGCCACAATGTTTATCGTCACGTATTTTGATTGGAGGTCGAAGGGTTTGAAGTTTGCAAAGTCGAATATTCAAAACAGAACTAATCGTGAAGATGAAGTCTACGGACGCCGCACGCCACCCTCTGAGAATAACCGCATACCGACAGCTGGCTTTTGGCTTGAATATTTGTATTGTTACAAAGGTTAGAGAAGAATGACTTGAAGTACAATAAGACTGTTATGCATAACGCTGGAACATTATACTTTCAATGAGCATGAGATGTGCACAATAAACTATATAAGATATCAAAATATATATATCACCTTCTACGATAACCCGGGCATGCTATACATCCGCCTTCGTAATATAACCAAATCTCATATAAGCTAGATAGCGTACTAAGCGAATTCTATGTTAATGGAAAGAATGCTATTAGTCGTGTGCTCTTATGACCAAAACAAACACAAACAAACATCTCTCATTGTGTATTATAGATTCGTGCGTATTAGCGAGTAATGCATATACAATGTGTCCGATTAAACGGCGCATAAATCACACATACGCACAGAAGCTCATGCATATTTATTTGAATGTCGGATTGCATGACTTTAGCATCAAATAGGCAATGAACACATGATAAATAATTACTCTCTATGAATAATGTGCATTTGAAAACGAGTAACACGGAATAAGAACGTGTAACTTATAAGGAGAGTTAATGAATCATGTAACACTATACACTTTAAAACCGAGAGTGACAGTCTCTGAATACGACTGTGCACTCGTTACATCGACCGGCCACAGCACTTCAATTTTGGATGTCAAGAGTCACACTTATGAGTCATGATACGACTTTACCTTACTTTTTACCTCGCGCGTACCCCCTTCCCGGTGATATATCCTTACCCCTCCCCCTGGCCACTTCCCGCTAGCCCTTACTTATCACATGCCCTTTTCCCTTCTCCCTAACCCTCTTCTCCGTAACACGACCTACGCTCATCACTCTAACTCGTTTCCTTGTCTTTTACCTTCCCCTTCCCCTGTTTCTGTTAGAATGCCCCTTTCTCCTCCATGTGCCTTCCTCCATGCGCCCTTTTACATTCCCTGTCCTCTTCTCCATACATACTATTCTCCTTCTTCTCCCCTCCTTCCCTGTCTCCTCCTCCATGCGCCCTTTTCCCCTCTCTATCTCTTCCTCCATGCGCTCTTTTTCCCTCCCTCTCCCCTCCTCCATGCACCCTGTCCCCCTCTCTCTTCCCTCCTCCCTGCGCCCTTTTCCCCTCCCTCTCTCCTCTCTGACACCCTTCCATTACGCTTACAAAAAGAGGGGCTCTCACGCAATATTCTTATTCCGACGGAGGTATGATAATTGTGCACTGACATATTTGAGGCGGGGGATGGGGAGGGGGCAGGGGAGGGAGGTGGTACTCTTCCATCCTCTTCCCTCCCCCACTCCCCCCCCACCCATCCCGGCCGTTCTTTCTTCGCTAATTTATAATACTTATGCTGACTTGTAATGTATCAGGGCGAGGAAAGCCTGGGAACAGGAAGAAAACGTAAAAGGAATAACACGTAACACGAAACATTGGAATGAAAACGTAAATACGAAAGAAAGGAGACAAAGAGAATACACAATAGGAGGAGGAAAGGAAAGCGATAGATGAAGTAGAGAATGATATAAAGGAAGAGACTCAAAGAAGGAAGTGAAAGAAACGAATAGACAATATTACCTCCGTGCTAGACCTTGTAAATGCTCACAGTATGTATAAAAGGAGCGAAACTCAAGATAGCAAAACAAATACTTTTACGCATGTCACATATATTTGTAATCTACAGTGAGCTTTTTTTTTTAGACAAGTGACAAGGGATGCAACGTGTCATAAAGAACTTAGACAAGTTAAGATCGAAGTCCAGGAAGTTACAAAAATAAACAGAATGGGATAAACATAAAAAAGATGGCGGGTGTCTGGACCAGGTGTTCTAAAGGCTTGAATTTTATGACCAGTTTCAACGTATTTGAATAAAAATAAAACCCGAAATTAAGCCTATTTATATTCACCTGCTTTAACTAAATATACAATAAAAAAAATAAAAATGATAGTCAATGATACGTACCTAACAAAACACGCATGAAAGACCAGACAAACAAGTGAGCAATGCCGATGCGCACAACAGACGATAAAACCAAGGACTCTTGTACAAAAAAAAAAAAAAAAAAAAAAAAATCTCTTGTTCATCACTCTGGCGAATAGGACAAGATTTTAAGCCAAAGGTCGACCAGATGTAACCGATAAGTTATCTGTCGTCTCACGAAAAATATTTTCATGGCGGGAAAAGTGTAAAATTCCCGCCTTTTTGTCTCGGATGTGATTTCTAGCATTGGGATTTTCATTGTTCCATTTTTTCCTTCTAATTGCGTCTTTCATATACATTTTCAAACAGGATTCGCGTTGAAGATTAAAACAAAAAAGGAGAAGAAAAAGAAGAAAATAAATAAAAAACATGAGTCATTATTGGTTTTAATTATCTTTTATATTTCTTTTTTTTTTTTTTCTTTTTTACGGAATGGAAATGTATACTGTGCTTAGTCACTCGCGTATCTCGCCTGTCTGTAAATCCATATATATGCGCACGCCTCATACTCAGTCAATGTCACTTTTAATAAGCCTACGTTATATATTATACAAGGAGGCCTACTAATTGTTGGCATTCCAGCTAGGAAATACATTGATTTGCTCTGTGTGTGTATGCTTGTACGTACATGTGTCTACTCAAAGACAGTGTAATAATAATACTCAGCTCATCATTTTCATTTTTTCTTTCTTTTTTTCAGTACATCATAAATATCTATAATTATGAAGGTAGTTCCGGCTTACTAGGTGCGAGAGGCGATGGGAAATATAACACTGTGGAAGACAAGCAGGAAGAGAAAAAGAGAGAGAGAAACGAGGGAGAGAGAGAGAAAGAAAGAGAGAGAGAGAGAGAGAGAGAGAGAGAGAGAGAGAGAGAGAGAGAGAGAGAGAGAGAGAGAGAGAGAGAGAGAGAGAGAGAGAGAGAGAGTGGAAGTGGAAATGATTTATAATAAATGGAAACACAAACAGATAGATAAATATAGATAAACAGATAGATAGATAATAAATTGACAGATTGATACGGATATATAAACAGATACATGGAAATAGATAAACAGGCTAGACAGATAGAAAGAAACAGATAGATAAATGAATAAACAGACATACAAAGATAACCAGAATGAGTAAAATGCAGACAAACAGATAAATATAAATAGACAGACAGATGAAAAACTACACACATAAGATAATGAAAAAGATAAAAAGAGATCTAAAGAAACAATAATAATAAGAAAAAGAAAAATTAGAACATAAGTGCTTAAGCTCTGTAACCTTGGACTTGAAGCGCTGTAAATCAAGTCGAGTAAATTACTTCAAATCTATGATACGCAAAATATTGATCAGAGCTGAAGGTTTTAATTATCATAGGAAAATTAATACCTGTTTGGTATATAAAAGCATAGAAATCATGGGAATTGATTTATAAGTGAAGAAAAAAAAATCGGTAAAACTTAGAGGAAACTTAAGTAATATAAAACTTAATAAAAAGCTTAAATATTATATTAAATGCGATCTATAAAAAAAACACGCAAAGGGAACTTTGTTTTTATATGTTACATTCTTGGTAATCCTGACAAATTGTTTAGAAGAAAAGTATGTTCTTTCTTTGAGTAGGAACTATTATTTTATTCATGAGCTTGTTAGTACCGTATCATGAATGGGTTTCGGTTTCTGAGAACAGTCGCTTATATGGTTCTTGAACGTAGAATGTACATAGTATCAAGTGGTAGTTATTTTCTTGTAAATGTTTGTTTCAAGTTGCTAAGAAGATTGTAGATATGTATTTATTACTATCTTTTGCGATATTTTTGTTGACTTGTATTTCATTTTTTCTTATTTTCTAATGAATTCTGCCTTCTTATAAATTCTTATGACCTTCTTCAAAATCCTTCATATAGACGACTAAAACGCTCCCTCCTACTCTCCTTTTCCTCCCTCTCCTTCTACACTTTTCTCCTTCTTCCCTCCCCCCCTTTCTCTCTCTCTCTTCCTTCTTCCCATCTTTCTCCTCCTTCCTTTACCCCTCTCACTTTTCTTTCTCCTTTTCTTCAGCCTTACTTTCTCCTCCCTTCCCTCCTTTCACATCTTTCTTCCCTCCTACCTTTCCTGTTCCTTCCTTCCTTCTCACATTTCTCCCTCTTTTTCCCCTCTTCCCTACTTTTATCTCTTCTTACCACCCACCTTTCTTCTTCTTCCTTTTCCCAGTTCCTCCTTCCTTACCCCCTCTCATCTTTCCCGCTCTTTCTTTCATCCTCGTCTTCCCCCCTTCTCCCTCTTTACCCTTCCCCCTTTCTCCCTCCTTCCGTTCACTCTTTCTCTCTCCTTACCCCTTCCCACCTTTCTCGCTCCTCCGTCTCTTCCTTCCCCCCCTTTTCCCTCCTTACCCCCCCCTTTCTCCATGGTTCCCCCCTCCCTCATTCCTCGCCCCTCCCTTCCTTCTCCAATCTCTCCCTCTTCCCCTTCCCTCTTTCTTCCTTCACTTTTCCCAATCCCTTCTTCCTCGTCTATCCCCCTTTCTCCCTCTTTACCTCTTCCCCCCTTTCTCCCTCTTTCTCGCTCCTCCATTTCTCCCTTTCTTCCTTCCCCCCCCTTTTCCCCTCCTTACCCCCACCATTTCTCCCCCCCACACACATCTTTCTCGCTCCTTCCTTCCCCACATCTATCTCCCCCCTCCCCTCATCCCCCACCCTCACCCCCACCATTCACATCAAAGCCCCTTGGTGATTTGCATGAATAATTGATACCAACAACAGGTCAAAGGCCTGTCGATACACACGCCTAACTTCGTCTGAGAGAATATGGGGGTGCGTTGGTATTCATAAAATGGCGGAAGAAATGGGGGGGGAGGAGGGGGAAAGGAGGGGAAGGGAGAGGGGAAAAGCGGGGTAGAGGTAGAATAAAGTGGGGGAGGGAGGGGGAAAGGAGGGGAAGGGAGAGGGGAAATGCGGGGTAGGGGGTAGAATGAAGTGGGGGAGGGAGGGGGAAAGGAAGGGAAGGGAGGGGGGGGAAAGCGGGGTAGGGGTAGAATGAAATGGGGGAAGGAGGGGGAAAGGAGGGGAAGGGAGAGGGGAAACGCGGGGTAGGGGGTAGAATGAAGTGGGGGAGGGAGGGGGAAAGGAAGGGAAGGGAGAGGGGAAAGGCGGGGTAGGGGTATAATTAAATGGGGGAAGGAGGGCGAAAGGAGGGGAAGGGAGAGGGGAAACGCGGGGTAGGGGTATAATTAAATGGGGGAAGGAGGGCGAAAGGAGGGGAAGGGAGAGGGGAAACGCGGGGTAGGGGTAGAATGAAATGGGGGAAGGAGGGGGAAAGGGGGGGAGGGGAGAGGGGAAACGCGGGTTCGGGGTAGAATGAAATGGGGGAAGGAATGAAGGAGGGGAAGAAGGGGGGGAAGGGAGAGGGGGAAAGAAAGAATGGATAGTAGGAAAAGGAAGATAACTAGATGACAGATGGGTGAATCACAGATAAATAGATAAATAGCTAGATAGAGAGATATGCAGAGCAGTAGCCGAACAAAGACATGCTATAAACGCAAAGATAATAAAAATACTGACGTAACATTAATTTGAATTCTTCATCACTGCAGAAAGAGGGGGGTGGAGGAGATAGAAATACATAGATAGCTTGAATAAGTAAATAATTGTAAACACATACACATATATGCACACAGACACACACACACACACACACACACACACACACACACACACACACACACACACACACACACACACACACACACACACACACACACACACACACACACACGCACGTACACACACACACACACACACACACACACACCCACACGCACACACACATATGCATACAGACAGAGAGAGAGAGAGAGAGAGAGAGAGAGAGAGAGAGAGAGAGAGAGAGAGAGCGAGAGAGAGAGCGAGAGAGGGAGAGAGAGAGAGAGAGAGAGAGAGAGAGAGAGAGAGAGAGAGAGAGAGAAAGGCAGATAGACACACAGACAGACAAACAAACAAACATACAGATAGAGAAAGTGACATAACCAGAGAAAGAAAACGAAATAAAAAGAAGAAGAACAGCAAAGAGACAAACGGCCATTAAAACCAAAGAAAATCAATGGAACGCCATTAATTCAAATCCTTCGCCGTTGCATATCTCAACGGTCATTAACACCTGTCTAAATAATACAGCCTGTTGCATTATAAATCTTGTTAAATCATTGAATAAAAACGAAGATAAAATAGAATTTATAATTACATGATTATGATTAATTATTCATAATAATGGTACATGCCACGTGGTTCAAGTGAGTGAGTTGTGAGGAAATTGAAAGCGATTGATAGCATCTAAAATGTTTTTGTGCTTTGAAGATTACCGAAAGATATCGAAATTAAATAAGGGAACAAAAGTATGAAGAAGAATCGTGAATAATATAGATTGCAGGATTTGAGTAAACGAAAAGAAAGGAAAACGTAAAAGAATTATGATATAGATCAGAGACATAGACAGAGGAGTAAATTAAGTGAGAGACGAAGACAGATAATCACACAAAAAAAATAGATAATCAGAGAAAAAGTTGAATAATAAAACACCACAAGAAAAACAACAATAACTGGGGAAAAAAAAAAACAATCAAGAAATAGGAAAGAAAACGTAATGAATAAAAGATAAGGGAAGACAAATGAAAACAAAAGAAGCGCACATCGCGTGGCTGACGTGGGCGACTCCAGTGCCTCTGCCAACACAGACAACGGAACACCGATATAGTGCTCATTACTTCCCCACGCAAGGGGAAAGGAGGGGAGAGGGAAGGAGGGTAATGGGTGGAAGAGGGTCGAGGGGCGGAGAAGGATGCGGGGGAAGGGGGAAAGGGGAGGAGGGAGAGGGGAAAAGAGGGAGAGGGAGGTGGTCGAGGGGCAGAGGAAGGGGGTCGCGGGCGGGTAAGGGGGAGAGGGGAAGAGGGAAGGGGGAAAGGGGGAGGAGGGATGGGGAGAAGGTGGAAGGGGGGAACGGAGTAGGAGAGAGGACAGACCAAGGTACACGGGGCTGCAACGTAGAGGGAGAAGTAGGGGTAAAAGAAAGGGGAACTGGAGATAAGGAAGGGGAGGGATAAGGCATAAGGAGAGAGGATACGGGGGATAAGAGGGCGAAGGATAAGGGATAAGGGAACGGAACACGGAGAGTGAAACAAGGAGATGGAGAGGGAGAGGGGAAACGAAACCATCGCAGTAGAGAGGTGGAGAGTGGGGGGGGGGGGGGTAGAGAGATGGAGGGGATACAAACAAAGGTGTACAACCTAAGGGGGCCGCAGAGGGGACGAGGGTTAAGGAGGGGGGGAAGTTGAGGGGAGACATAGACGGGGGCAGAAAGTGTCATGTCAACATTATAATGATCAGTGGAGTTGTTGGTCACTCTACCTGAGCTTACGACCGGATACCTGTTGCTGGGGGGGGGGGGGGGGGACTAATGTCCGTCTGGGGAATTTTGGTGTCAGTGGGGGGGGGAGTATTATCATTGTCATTATTCTTATTAATATTTGTCATATTTATCATTATTGTTTTTATCTTTTATTATTATTGTTATTATTATTATTATTATTATTATTATTATTATTATCAGTAGTAGTAGTAGTATAGTACCACTGTTATCTTCATTATACTAATTATTATCATCATTATCATCATCACTATCACTATTATTATTATCATTGATATTATTAATATTTTTATCTTCATTCTTCTTCTTCGTATTATTATTATCATTATTATTATTACCATCAGCACCATCATCATTATTATTTTAGTATTATTATTATCATCATCATCATCATTATCATTATCATTATATTATTATCATTATTATTATCATTACTATTATTATCATTATTATCATCATCACCATCATCATTACTATCATTGCTATTGTGTCTACCACTATCCCTATTTGATTATGGTAAATATTATCATCATTGCTACATCATAATCTTTATTGAATATTTGTGTTTTCATTGATATCATAATCACATCATAGTTGCAATCTATTATGATTACGATATAATTTCCAACGGTACAAAATATATTTCAATTTGATCAACGACGAATCCTTTTCTTTTCTGTTTTAGAAAGACGGAAAATATGAATAAATTGAAAGGAATAAATCTAATATTAGAATATTACTGTGTCTGCTTCACCTGTCACGTAAGAGAGCAACATATATATATAATTTCATTGATTAGGGCACCCATGAGTGACTGGCGTGACGGTTGGGCGTGGCATTCCAAGAGTCGCATTAATGTTTATGACACGTGGGCGGGCGGGCGGGCGGGCGGGCGGGTGGGCGGGCGGAGGTCCACGGGGATTCAAACTGAGGGGAGAAATATGATGAATATATCAAGACAGAATAAAAAGGCATTTCTTTGAAGCGAGGAATATTCCTGTGGGTTTTATCTTGAGTACGTACACACAGGCACACACGAACAAGCAAATAGGATTGTGTAAGGATAAACCGGTGAGCTATAAATATAAATAACTAATTAATGACACTCACAATCACACACACACAAACGCGCGAACATACACGCATGTACACACACACACACACACACACACACAAATATATATGAATATATATATATGTATACATACATACATATATATACATATATATGTGTATATATATATATATATATATATATATATATATATATATATATACATACACACACACACACACACACACTCGCACATACACAGATATGCATATATACATATATATATATATATATATATATATATATATATATATACATATATATATATATGTATATATATATACACATATATATATATATATATATATATATATATATATATATATACATATATATGTGTATATATATGTATATATATTTATATATATATATATATATATATATATATATATATATAAAACCACAGATGCATATATAATGTTTTTTTCGTCTTTCAGTATGCTTGCCTCCCTTTTCATCAATATATCTATATCTATATATAACTCTATATTCTCTCGTTTTTTAACCTATTCACCACGACACTCCTCCCAATATACACGTTAACATTCCTTCCTTTACTTACAGTTTTCCTACAGACGTTTCTGGCGACGAGGGCCTTCCCCGACCGAACATTTCCGACTGTAGACTGTAGGAAGGAAATGGACTCGGAGTACAAAGAGAAGCGAACTCTCGACTCGTGCTGTATTCTCGTATTTTCTTTGTCTTCGCCTTTTTCGTTCCAATCTTCGCCTTTACGTCTGCTTCCTCCGTTTATCGTCAATTATTATTCTCTTCCACCTTTTCGTTTCGTCTCGTCAGATATATAGAAGAAATGTTGTTTTTTTCTCATTTCTTCGGGAATTTAGTTTTCGTGCGGGGAATAATCGGAAAAAATTCCCCGAAGAGAATATACTAAATAATAGGAGATAGCGAGCCAAATTAGCATTAGAAAATGAGTGAAAAAGGGGAAGACCAAACTAATGAAGAAGAGAAAAACGACAGAAAAAGAATATAATATAAAAATAAACAAAAAACAACGAAAGAAAAACAGGAAAAGAAAACGTAAGAAACAACAGAGAACAAAAAGAGAACACATAGATAGAAAATGCCCAAAAACACAGAGAACTACTATAACAAAGGGTAAATGAAGAAAGCACCCAAAAGCAACGAAAGAAAATGGGAGAAAAAAACAGAAAAGAAAGATAGAACATAACAAAGGCAAAAAAAAAAAAAAAAAAAAAAAATAGAAAACACAACCAGCAAGGAAAAAAGAAAAGAAAAGCAAGAAAAAATAAAACACTTGAGAAAACAGAAAAGAAAAGAAAAAAAAAAAACCCACCAATGAAGAAAAACGAAAAAAAAACAACACATCCCCATAAACGAAAGAAGACGAGGTAAAGAAAACGCGTGAAAAAAACAAAACAAAAACAGAACAGAAAACGAAGAGCGAGAAGCGCAAGTCCAGAAGCAAAGTAAAAACGCAACAATGGCCGCTGCATTATCCATCACAGGCCCAGTTCACGTCATCCCCGAGCGAAATGGCGCCGCGTCGATATTCTCTCGCAATTATTCAAGAGAGGAATAACACACCATCAGAGTAACTCGGGCCTTGAAATAGATACATTGTAGAGAACGTCCTTCATCCTAGTTGGCCGATGTCGCCAGCTTGTCGATTTCTTAGAAACACGTTACCTATTAATAGTGCTGTAAACGTATGACTCCGAGGAAGTGGCTTTTAAGGTATTTTTATTGCGTTGTGAATTAATAAAGACGAATTATGATGAAAATTATATAGTAAACAGACCGGCTTAATGCAGAGATTGAGTCCATAGTTTTGAGAGAGAGAGAGTGTGTGTGTGTGTGTGTGTGTGTGTGTGTGTGTGTGTGTGTGCGTGTGTTTGTTTCTCGGAAATTGACAAATGTTTCCTCATTGCACGACCTTGCAATGTTTGAGATGATAGCTGGTCATGGGTAAACAGATAACAAGGTAATTTGTTGCAATACTTCCCCAAAGCTTTTCCAGGAACAAATCGTGCAAATTCATCATGAGAATCAATAAATTCAATTTGGATTTAGAATTCATCGTTTAGTATTGCCCCTTCTACGTGCCTTCCGCCCTTTTATTGAACACCCTTTCCCTGTCCCCTTCCACCATCGTCTATTTCTCCACCCAGCTCTTCCTATGTCATCTATACTTCCTAATCCACTTCCTTCTCATCCACCTCTTCCTCTACCTGGTCTTTCTTTTATCTCTTACTGTACACTTCCTTTGTTTTCGCCGCCTCCACTTCTTTCTCCTTTCCAATTTATTACTTTCCACCTTCCACCCAAACTCCACCTCCTCCAACATCTGTACCTCCACTACATCTTCTTCCACCACCAAGGGCTCCTTCTCCGCCTTCTCCTACACCACCTCCTCCACCTCTCCGTCTTCTCCTACATCACCTCATCCTCCTTCTCTTATCCTCCTCCACCTCTCATTCTTCTCCTATACCACCTCTCACCTGTTCCACCTCCTCTGTCTTCTTCTCCATCACCTCATCCACATTCTCTCCTCCTCCTCCACCTCCTCTGTCTTCTTCTCCATCACCTCATCCACCTTCTCTTCTCCTACGCCACCACCTCCTCCACCTCTTCCACCTCCACCAAAAAGGATACCACATGACATGACACGCCTGACATATGGCCGTTTACATTGCTGAAGGAACATGAATCATGAATCATGGTAGGATAAACGCCAAAATAATCGCCTGTCAATGATTTGCCAAAATATTTGACAGATACAAATGACAGTCGATGGACCATTCAGTGGTAATGAAAGAAAAAGGTTAAGTAAAGAGAAGGAATTAGGTTATAAAGGGAATATTTAAAAAATATATATATGCATGAAAGGTTTAAACAAAGAAAATGAATTAGGTTATAAAGGAAAGATTGAAAACAAAAAAAAAACAGTGTGAAAGAAAGGTTTAAACAAAGAAAATGAATTAGGTTATAAAGGAAAGATTGAACAAAGTGAAAAAAAAAGAAAAAAAGTTATGAAGGGAATGTAAAAGAGTGAAAGAAACAATGAAAACAGATTAGGTCACGCAGGAAATGTAAAATAAATAAATAAATAAAAATGCAGGGAAGGTATAGACAAAGAACGCGGATTAGTCTGCGAAGGAAAGGTTAACAGAGGAAGAGAGATTAAATAATCAATTTAGAAAGCGCTTCAGAAAAAGAGTATTGAAGGCAAATTACCCTTTTCGAAGGAGCAACCTGGTATGACCGTCGAAACTGTATGACCTATGATATGACCTATGACGTATTATATGACTTCAGAGCGAAAAGGCCTCGTAAAAAACAAACGCCAAAGTATCTGTTAATATAAAAATCGACCTTCTATGACAACACAAAACATCACGAAGAAATTCAAAATCGGAAGAAAAAAACTATTCTTAAAACAAAAGAAATAATTCATAAAAGAACACGACAGTTCCATCATAACCCAGAAAAGGAGAATACGAGAACAGGCCAATCAAAGGAAAGTCTATACCCAGAATGTCAAGCATGATTTTTTTAAGCAGTCGCCATCTTTCACAGCGCTGCTCTAGTAACCTTGAGTGCTTTACGATTTCAGAGCATCTTTTTGTTTGCTGTGTCGGCTTGTCCTACATTTCTCTCGCTCCCGTAAATAAATTAAGGTCTTTTAATGGCAATCGTATTTGGTGAGTGTGGCCGTGTTTGATAACTAAGTGTGTTTGGTGTTTTCTTTTCTTTTTAAGGTTTCGCTGGTCATTTGACTGGTCGGTGCTTTTCTAAGTGTGGTGGCGTCTCTTTGTTTTGTTTTTTCTCTTTTTCTTTCTCTATTTCTCTCTCTGTCTCTCTTTCTCTCTCTCTCTCTCTCTCTCTTTCTTTTGTTTATCTGTCTGTCTGACTCAGTGTGTTTCATTGGTCATTTGACTGATCGGTGCTTTTCTAAATGTAATGGAGTCTCTCTCTCTCTCTTTCTATCTATCTCTCTATCTCTCTTCTCTCTCTTTCTGTTTGTCTCTCTCTATCTCGATTCATTCTCTATCTCTCTCTCCTTCTTTATATATCAACTCTCTGTCTGTCTGTCTTTCAGTCTGTCTGAGTGGCTCTGTCTGTCTCTCTCTCTCTCTCACTCTCTCTCTCTTACACACACACACACACACACACAGCATTTCCGCTAATCTCTCTCTTTCTCTTTCTCTATCTCGTTTCCCTCTTTCTTTTTTCTTTCTGCTTTCTCGCCCTCACGTACATCAGAGCTCCTGTATGTCTCATTCTTCCCTGTGTTACAATACACCACAAGAAGTAGGCTTTCGGGCCACTTACGCATATCGGAAGAGCATTAAGCCTACAAGTTGTAACAATATTGACTCTATTCATACCTTTATGTGCGTAGTATGTTGTTACCTGGTATGTCATTGGCTACCGTATTCTGATGTGTTTCTTTTCTCTCTTCTGGCTTTGTGTCTCTTTTTCCAAGTGTGTTGGTGTTTCTTTGTTTCTCTCTCTCTCTCTCTCTCTCTCTCTCTCTCTCTCTCTCTCTCTCTCTCTCTCTCTCTCTCTCGCTCGCTCTCTCTCTCTCTCTCTCTCTCTCTGTCTATTTATCTATATCTATCTATATCTATATACCTATCTATCTATCTGTGCACACACACACTTACACACAGACACACACACACACACACATACACACACACACATACACACACACACACACACACACATACACACACACACACACACACACACACACACACACATACACACACACACACACACACACACAAACGCATTTACACAAACAAACACACTTACACACACAAACAAACAAACACAAACACAAAACCCTACCAATCCGCCTTCCTTTTACTCACACACAGACACACAGCTCACTCACTTTCACCCAAACGCAAGGCCAGGCACGCAATCAAGATCACAAACAGATTTTCACGGAAATGTATTCAAATATTCACAGCGCCGTCTTCCAGGTAAGACGCTTGAAATTAAAGTTTAGAACAACTGAATTAGGAATGATTGTGAAAGAGGAAGATGAAGAGGAAGAGAGAAATGAGGAACGGGTATCAGTAAATTATATATATATGTATATATATAATTTACTATATATATATAATGACAATAATGATAATGATAATGGTGATGGTGAGAATGGTAATAACAATTATGATATGACAGTTATGATGTTGATACCATACTATTACCAATACTACTGCTATTACTACTTGTTACTACTGCTACTATTAATAAATATGATAATGATGATAATAATAAAAATAATGACAATAATAATAATTATGATAATGATAATGATGATGATGATGGTGATGATGATGATGGTGATGGTGATGATGATGACAATAAATGATAATGATAGTAATAATAATAACGATAAAATAAGAACAAAGGTAATGATAATAATGATAATATAATAATTATGATGATAATAATATCATTACTATTGATAGTAATAATATTAACAATAATGATAATAATAATAATGATAATAGTAATAACAATGATAGTAATAATAACAATATCAATAACAGTAACAAAGATGACAATTATATTAATGATACCAATTATTAAAATAATGATAATCCCAACAACAATAACAATAATTATTATACTACAACAACAACTAAAAATAATAATAAAAACAATAATGTTAATAATAATGATAACAACAACAACAATAATAATGATAATAATAATAATAATAAAGATATAATAATAACAGTAATGATAATACAATAATAATAACAATAGTAACAATAATGATAACAATAATATTGATATAAATAAAATTATAATAATATCCATTTTAAAAAAATATTCTCATTCACTTGATTGTTATGATGATGATAATAATAATAATAATAATGATAATAATAATGATGATAATGTTAATGTTAATTATAAAAGTGATGGCAATAAGGATAAGGATGATGATAAGGATAATAATAATGATGATGATGATAATAATAACAACAACAACAACAACAATAATAATGATAATAATAACAACAACAACAAAAATAATAATAATATTGATACTACTAATATAAATGATAAAAAATACAAATAATAATAATAATAATAACAACAGGAATAATAACAGCAATAATAAGTTTGGTGTTAATAACAAGACGAGAAAACTGAAAACGAAAAAAACAAAACAAACAAACAAAAAAAAAACGAATCACTGAAAGAAAAAAAAAATAATAATAATGTCCATACCCCATCTACTCTCAGGCCGCTCTCTGTAACGATCTCTGAGGAATTCCGGAACGAACGTAATTAGAGAGAATTATGGTATAAATCTATGATGCGCGCGCACTCGGTGACGAATTGTGGGGTCGTTGTTTTCCCAGAATTACAGAGGCCACAAATAACCTATTCAGTATGGGGAATAATGGTGCGTAATGAGGGTATTGTAACGTTTTCTTGTATAATATGAACGTTATTACTGCAACTAATGACAGCTATACTGATTACACTAATTGTGCTGTTCTTCCTTGTAGTATGGTTAAGTGTAGCCTACTGCTCTTGCATGTACTACTATGTATTGTACTATATCGCTGCTGCTGTACTCCGAGGTATCACAGTTACTTTTCCTTATATTGTTGATTATTGTTACCGTTATTAGTATCACTAACCTTGTACTTGAAAATATTCTATCATACTGTTATCATACTGTAGCGACTATCGCTCTGCCACAGTTCACTGCAATCTGGCACACTACTTCAATGTCATACACAATGACGCGCCGTATTCTTAACAGGTCGGTGCAATAATTCATATAAATAGCGTTACTACCTAGTATTTGACTAATGGTGACACGTAGGTCCCATTAATAACGAGGTTACTGCTTCACCATACAGTCAAGGTCATTCTATAGCCCATTCAGGTTGGGCAATTCCAATATGCCACGTAGCGTTATTCTTTCATGGGAGAGGTTTTCGTTTTCATCTTCTTAGAGAGTGATAAAAGAGACTTTTTTTTCTACTTATGTATATATTGCAAGAGCGGGGAAGGAATGAGGGAGGAGACAGAGAGATTGATTAATGGTAAGGTAATGTTTTTTTTCTCTCTTTTCTGAAAGGTTCAATAAACTTAAAGAATTTAACGTTACATGTGCGCGCATCGTAAATATCAAAAGACACATGACCCAGTCTGCCTTATTATACAGAAACGAGGTCAAACTCTCTATTGTAATTATCGTGTACATATTAGGTCAGGCCAATCACCGCCTGTGGACGAAGAAATGGTCGATATAGGGACGAATACGTTGGTATGCGAGCCATAATCCGTAACAACGATGTGGCTTGGCTTACTCCACCTCTGAATAGGCCTATAATCAGTGAGTGGCATAGTAAAGTAGGCCTCACAGGGGCGCCAAAGCGGGTATGGTAAATAAAGTATATAAAGATAAAATATTCCTTTATCCCAAGAGAGAGATATGTACCTCTATGTATGCATGCGTATACTTACATATGGGTATACACATATACATGTACTGTATTTAGACCAATGGTCCGCAGAGTGGCTTGTGTTTACCAAACTAAAAATCTTGTCTTGCCTCCACTAACTTCTCATTCAACAAAGCAGGCCAGACCTTACTAATATGACTTCCACATGGGTGCCGAAAAGTCTGGAAACTACTCATGAGCTAAACGTAATGCAAAACAATACCTCTGCCCAGTGGTATGGATGGGGCGAAGGGGACCATAGACTCCTAGAATGCGGGCTGCTCCTCTCCCTAACATTTCATATAATGTAAAATGCGTCAAAGTAATACCTCAACACTTATATTAATATTAGGTTATCTTGCTGTGGATTAGTTTTGTGATATAGCTGTAACGTTACCTTGATTTTTTTTTTTTTTTTTTTGTTTTGCATTTCTACCTATTATTTTCGTTATCACTATACACAGCTCAGTTAAATGGCTATCATATATTCTTAACTTTTCAATCTATATCTACGGCGGGTGCAGGAAAGGTTATATGAGCAAGTCACTGAAAATTCAGACTAATCAATGAGATTAAACACACACACTAATATTGACATCTATGCACTGTATTTCTAAATACCCATCCTGAATGTCCTAAAAACGAGCTCGCTAAGCACAAAATTATGATCCAGGATAGCGGATCTAATGTCTTTAGTTTCATTGGCTTCAAGCAATATATTTAACAGTATCTATCACCACCGTATAATGGATGGAAATAGATGTGGAGAGATGGATATCTAAGGTTAGTGTTACAGAAATATGTACGACTATATTTGTAAGTTGACCAAGTATTAAGGAAATGAGTTTAGGTTAGCCGAGACATCACAATACTAAATAGGCCTACCTAAGGAATTAAATGCTTTACAAAATTCCAAAGAATTGAAAGACCGTCTCCTTTGCCATCGCCATCGCTTCTCGCTTTTCCTACTCATCTTTTCCTACATCTTTTCTGAATGACCAATAGCAGAGTCATATTCACCAGATTACAGCGGCGGTCGGAGCTGGCGGGCTTCGAAATTTTCGTTAAAACACTAACTTTCACCTTTCGATCTTCTTTTGGGATTAAAAAAAATCCTAAAATATATATCTCACTGTAGGGACAACCTGAAAGGGATGGGGTATAGGGGGGTGGCACTATACACTAATGGCAGACCAAAAATGTGTGTGTGTGTGGGGGGGGGGGGGTTAAGGAATGCAGACTTATGATACCATTTTTCATAAAAGAAAAAGCATCTGTAATAAGTATGACTCACCGAAGTCAGAGTTCTTCGAAGTGCAGGTCTTGACTCAGTAGCGGGTCACGCAGTCGGGGTCAGTGGGGTACTTGTCTGCATGAAGGAAGAGACCAAAGGACATCGAATAAAAAAACGGAATTAGTGAATGGCAAATTAAATTGTATGATTGTACAGATAAAAAAGAAATAAAGAGAGATATTCATGCCTTGAGGAAAAACACTAGAGAGAGAGAGAGAGAGAGAGAGAGAGAGAGAGAGAGAGAGAGAGAGAGAGAGAGAGAGAGAGAGAGAGAGAGAGAGAGAGAGAGAAGAGAGAGAGAGAGAGTGTGTGTGTGTGAGAGAGAGAGAGAGAGAGAGAGAGAGAGAGAGAGAGAGAGAGAGAGAGAGAGAGAGAGAGAGAGAGAGAGAGAGAGAGAGAGAGAGAGAGAGAGACTGAGGGAGAAAGGTTAAAGAAAGAAAGAAAGTGAAAGTGAAAGTGAAAGAGAAAGACAAAGACAAAGACAAAGACAAAAACACAAACAAAAATCTATTGATAGACTCCTAGAACGAAAGCGAGGTAGAAAAGAGAACAGAGAAAGACCCAAAGAGAGGCCCGCATTCCTAAGAAAAGTAACAATTCCATCTCCAATTCTGAGCGCAAATAAATCCTGCTGAACACACACTATGACGAATCTGAACGCACACACGAGCCACCGACCCGCGCGCTCATGTCTTACGTAATATCAGGAACTCGATGCATGCATATTTCAAAAGCGACGCACTCCTGTTGCATGATTGCGGTTGTCATGCACGCGTTAAGAGGCACTTTTGTCTTTATTGAAGTCCTTGGGGCAACCTTGCTTAGGCCAGAGAGATTCTTAACTGCCATATGACGTGATTATGACAGGCTCTTTGGCATGCGGCTGCCAGGTGTGTTTGTTGGTCAAATCGTAGGTTTCCTCTCTCACTCTCATTCTGTTTTTCTTACATTTTTTTTCTTTCCACGTCTGTCCGTATGTCTAATTCTGTCTCTCTCTCTCTCTCTCTCTCTCTCTCTCTCTCTCTCTCTACCCCTCCTCTCCCTCTATCTCTCATCCTCTAATCCTTTCTTTTGTTTCCTCCCTCTCTCCTAATTGACCATCCCTCCTCTTTATCCATCTCTCTCTTTCTCCTTTCTCTCACGTTTATCAGTATCATTCTAACATAATATAAACGAAACACTCCCCTTGGCCCAGAATTCCCGAAAACATAAAACATCCCTTTCCATCCTCAAGTGCAAATATAAAGGATATAATCTTACTTCGAACTCCTATATACACTCCATTATTGATGACGGCAATGAAGATCAATATTAATGCCAGTGGTAGCGATAATCATGTCGATAATTGGGGTGCTTGTATTAATGGTGATGGGGATGATAACAATAGTAATATTATTATGTTAATAATAATAATATAGTTCGTAATGATGATGATGATGATGATTATAATAATAATAATAATAATAATAATAATAATAACAAGAACAACAATAACAATGATGATAATAACAGTAACAATAAAATTGGCAATGAACACAATAATAATAATAATCAACAATGAAAATGATCATAATAAGAAGAACAATAACATCATTAAGCATCAAATATTAACAGCAACCACGAAAATACGACATGAAATATTCTCCCTCTCTTCCTCGCCTTGGAAATCACTCCCTTGGTAAGATATAAAGCACCCTTGGCATTGAGGCGGACAGGTTAAATAATCACTCTGCGTTGCCAACATAGGACGTCTGTAAGAAGATATTGAGCGAACAGTGTACGCCGCAACGCTACAACGCCACTTTTGTGTAGTGGCGAAGGCGAGCATCAATGACGCTTTTGTTTATGGGATCTCATGCCATTACGATACATGACCTCCGCGTCTATCACGCATTTAAGGGATCGACTTCGCTTCTCAACAGGTTTCGAGGTAATATCGTGGAGAGAGTTAC
>NC_061845.1:9506989-9509489 GCF_019202785.1 Penaeus chinensis
ATTTTGCTGTGGCCTCGTCATCGTCTGCTGGTTTGATCGGTCTTTGGGTCTGTGTCTGTCACTCTGTCTCTTTCTTTGACTCTGTCTGTCTGTTTGTTTGTCTGTCAGTCTCTCTCTCTCTCTCTCTCTCTCTCCCTCTCTCTCTTTCTCTCGCTCTCTCTCTCTCTCTTTCTTTCTTCCCCCTTCCTCTCTCTCTCTCTCTCTCTCTCTCTCTCTCTCTCTCTCTCTCTCTCTCTCTCTCCCTCCCTCTTCCCTCCCTTCCTTCTCCCTCCTCTCTCTCCTCTCTCTCTCTCTCTCTCTCTCTCTCTCTCTCTCTCTCTCTCTCTCTCTCTCTCTCTCTCTCTCTCTCTCTCTCTCTTTCTCTCTCCCTCTCTCTCCTCTCTCTCCCTCTCTCTCTCTCTCTCTCTCTCTCTCTCTCTCTCTCTCCCTCCCTCCCTCCCTCTCTCTCTTTCTCTCTCTCTCTCTCTCTCTCACTCTCTCTCTCTCTCTCTCTCTCCCTCCCTCCCTCCCTCCCTCCCTCCCTCCCTCCCTCCCTTCTTTCACTCCCTCCCTCCCTCCCTCTCTCTCTCTCTCTCTCTCTCTCTCTCTCTCCCTCTCTCTCTCTCTCTCTCTCCCCTCTTTCTCTCCCTCTTTTTTTATCTCTCATTTGCTTACACGCAAAATCCCAGCGCTTCCTTCCGTGCCAAACCATTGATCTAACGTATCTATTATTCAAAATTTAAATTTTGCTCGCGGATTTAGTTTTCTTTATATACAATACAATCACATTGGTTTGGTGTAATTTTTATGAGTTTGATTTACATATGTCACTTTGTGTCATTTCTTTTCATTAAATCAATCGTGTGTTATCATTTCATTGTTGTTTTTATTAACGGTTTTCGTCTGTCTGTGTTTTCCGTTCTTTGCTCATTCATGTTTATTTATTTATCTATCTATTTATCAATCTATTTATCTGTTCGCCATGTTTCCCCTTTTATCATAATCGCCTCTTATTACACTTTTTCTTTTCCGCTAATTTACATATGTTTTCCCAAAATAAAACTTAAAACTTTTTCCTTACTTCTCTTTTATCCTCTTCCTATCTTTATTTTATTTCTTTTCCATTTCCCTTTTCCATCCTGCTCGCTTTCTTAGCCCTCTCTTTCTTTCCCTTATTTTCACTTTTGGTTATTTCCCCTCTTCAGTTCCTCCTCCTTTTATCATTCTACCTATTGCTTTTCTTCCCCTCTACCTCTCCTCTTTTCCTCCCTCTCCCCTTTCTCCGCTTTTCCTCCCACTCCCCTTCTTTTTTTTTCCCTTTTCATTTCCCCTCCCTTCCTTCCACACTACATATCATCCATTTTTAAAGAAGGGAGTTTACAACGTCCACACATTGCATATATTGATCCATTTTTCCTCCCTATAACTTGCCTTTCTTTCCCTCATAAAGCACTTTCTGGTATGCAAATGAGGAGAAATTCCAAGTAATCTGTATTGAGTTTTTTTGTGTGCACAGAGACGTATTCTTACGTAAAACACAAATTTTGTATTTGTTCTTTATCTTGTTTCTATTCTACTTTTAATCTGACAGCGATTTGTTTGTCCGTTTTCGTTTTTTTCCTGATATTTGATACACGTAGTATATACCCATGTTCAGAATTTGGGTTTCGAGTTAAGAAAAATAGTTTATGATAATCCCACACTTCTCTCAGAGTCAGTTACTGCAGAACTGTGAAAAATCCGATCATGCATAAGCAGTCAGTACTTTTTATCTGCTTGCTTGCCTATTTCGTATACAATCATGTTCCCATATATATATATATATATATATATATATATATATAATTACAAACACACACACACAGTTATACACACACACACACACACACACACACACACACACTGAGAAAGAATTAGAGAGGAGAAAAAAAAATAGATAAGAGAGAAAGAAAGAGAGAATGAGAAAGAAATAGCGAGGAGAAAAAAAAAAACAGATAAGAGAGAAAGAAAGAGAGAGGAGGAGAAAAAAAAACTAGATAAAAGAGAAAGAAAAAGAGAGAAGAAAGACTGAGAAAAAACATTAACTCTCCCCCACCTCCCCCCCCATGAATTAAGAGAAGTAACCAGACCCCTTTCTCCCCTGAATAATATCGAACTCGCCCCCATCTTAAATTCATGCGACTATCGATGTCCGCCGAGGAGGTGCGTCCGCGTGGCTTTCGCTTCTCCTGAACGAACGAACGAAGTCTCTGTGCGTTCAAGACGGCAACTTTCTCTTTTCCCTTCCCTTGCTCTTGAGAACTTACAGAGCAAAGCGATAGATGGCGGAGGTGTGTGTGTAGGAATAACTGAAGAAAGTGGTATTTATAGTGTCATTGGAAGTTTGAATTAGATGTTGATAAAAGTGTTGCTAAGGTCAATGACATTCGATCTTGCGATGGGGAAGGTCGATACTAAAAGGTCGAAGAGGTAATCATTTGCAATAACATGCAATTCACATGCAATTGCGGAAAAAAAATCT
>NC_061845.1:9514489-9541989 GCF_019202785.1 Penaeus chinensis
CAATCCGGTGACTGCGCCATTGGTAGTTTTCCCGGTCAGCCCACCCATTTTTGGTAGGTTTAATCGTTAACTCATGGACGCTGTCAGGGCTCAGGAGATAGCTGGTCCAACGAGCTGAACTTGCCCTACGACAGCCTTTGTTTACTCCCCAAGGGCGAATCTTCTTCAGCTGTTTTGCTCATGTTGACTCTCCTGCCTGTGCGCTGCTCTGCACATCATGGTCCATGGTCTATCACTATTACCAACACCTCTTGAAACAAGCACGCCATGCCCATTAATCACTTTTATTATATAAACCCATTTACCGATATTGCCTTTACCACCAATGAAAATCTAATGTTTATCACAAAAACAAAGAAAACATTCCCAAACCGCTGCTAATCAGTGTCGCATGATTTTTTTCAGATACGAATGAAATATATTCTACTAAATTACTGCTGTTCTGGTGGGGTTTAGCAATTCTACGCGGTCCAGACATCTTTACAATTGTAACCAATACACCTTTTAAATGTCGAATCATTATCGATCTTGATATATATATTTGTGTTTATGTGTGTGTGTGTATATATATATATATATATATATATATATATATGTACATATGTCTACATATGTGTATATATGACACATACATACATATATATATATATATACATATATACATATATATATGTATGTGAGTATGTGTATAGATATTACATATAATATATATGATATAATATACATATTTATATGATATACATATATATGTATACACACACAACACTCACGCACACATATATATACATGTATATATATATATATATACATATATACATATATATATATATATATATATATATATATATATATATATATATGTATGTGAGTATGTGTATCGATATATGATATAATATATATATATATATGTATATATGATATAATATACATATTTATATGATATACATATATATGTATACACACACATACACTCACGCACACATATATATACATGTATATATATATATATATATATATATATATATATATATATATATATAAAGAGAGAGTGACTGATATTTAGAAAGTGTAAAATCTTCGCTCACGATTTCCACTTAGCGAGTGCATGTTTGCTACAACGCCAAAGTATGCATCAGAGCAAGCACAAAAATGGTAGTGAAAGATAAAAACTTTCAAATATACCTATTATTGTTTTCATATTTTACGGTCTCTCTCCTTGCCTCTCTCAAACTCTCTCTCTTTCTCTTCATCAATCTGTTTTCTTATTGCAACTTTCTACCTTTCTACCTTCGGTCTGTGTGTTTGAAGACAGACAGACAAATAAGTACATGAATGAAGAATGTGCAGATCACGTACATACTGTACACTAACCCCCCTTGGAATGTACGCAAAACGCAGCCCCATTGTACAGTTGCCTCAGAAAAGTTCCTTTGTGTCATATATTCTTGTTCTGCTTTAATCCCTTCCTCATTTACATTTTTTTGCCTTCTTAATATGATATTTTGCATAGCTAAGGTCCGTTGGTACTGTACGGAAATAAGCATTTAGTCACAGATGTTTAAAGTACTTTTGCAACGGTGCCACATCTTGACTGGAAATAACATAGGGTTTATAGGAACTTCATGCACAGGGTAGCTGGATAATGGAGATAGGCCTATACATATTCTTAGGTGTTCTATCATAAAACTCTTCCTTTCGGTTTACGTATTCTTTAATCCTCTGTCTCTTTTAGCCATTTGTTTTACACATCTCTCCTTTTCTTTACGTGTGTGTTAATGTCTGTCCCATAGTGTCTATATCTTTGTGTTTGCACTTGTCTGTATATATATGTGCCTGTGTGTTTTTTTTTTCCTTTGCATGTGTGTGTATCTCTGTTTCTATCTTTCTGCCTACCTGTCAATCAGTCAGTTTATTTGTCTTTCTATTTGTATGTCTGTCTGTCTGTCTCTCTCTCTCTCTCTATCTTTCTCTCTCTCTCTCTCCCTCTCTCTCTCTCTCTCTCTCTCTCTCTCTCTCTCTCTCTCTCTCTCTCTCTCTCTCTCTCTCTCTCTCTCTCTCCCTCCCTCCCTCCCTCTCTCTCTCTCTCTCTCTCTCATGTTACCTCCTCCCCTCCATACCGCCATTGCGTGCCAGATTATCATTATTCGCCCAAAGGGTAAGAAACCATATGTATAATTTTCTTTTCGACAATAATACTGCTTCATGAACACTGACACACATAAAAAGCATAATCCGATCGTAAGGTCATATAAATAGGTCATTATATAGGTCATTATCACTGCCTTGAGCACAAGAGGTGATGGGGGGGGGGCGGTGGAGGTAAGAGGGGGTAGGGGGGCAGAGGAAGAGGGGGGGGGTGAGGGGGGACTAAGCTAGTGAAGGAATAAATCACTCCTTTGAGAATTTCAGAGCTGAGAAAAAGAATGTTAATTTCTCCATTACTTATATCGCGTTATGTTTTTTTTTTTTTGTTCTTCCTTTTAACCAAAGTAGTTTCTACTCTTAGGCGAAGCAGATTTAATTTCGTTCGACCGTCATTAAGCACATTTTCGTGCAAGTTATGTAAAAAAAAATTGCTGACAAGCAAATATGCTTCTTTTTTACTATACGCTTTGTTTGATTATTTTCATTATTTCTAATGATGTGTGACTTTAATGTGGCAATTATAACACTCTGTAACATTAGCACCATAGATTACAAAAACTGCTGTAAATCATGTTTTTTTTTTGTTTGTTTTTTTCAGAAGGGAAAGAATACAGGATTTTTATCTGATTATTATTCTCTCAGTTTCTTTCTCTTCCTCTCTACGCAAAACTTTATTCTATCATTACCTCTCTCTCTTTATTTATCCCCCCCCTCCATCTCTCCTCGCCCTCTCTCTCTCTCTCACCCTCCATCTCTCACCTCTCTCTCTCTCTCTCTCTCCCACCCTCCCTCTCGCACCTCTCTCTCTCTCTCTCTCTCTCTCTCTCTCTCTCTCTCTCTCTCTCTCTCTCTCTCTCTCTCTCTCTCTCTCTCTCTTCCTCTTAAATTCATCCCCTTGTCTTTATTTCTCTCTCTGAGTCCAAAGGAAAAACAACACCAAACACAACATTCCTGGCCTCGTAGTTTTCTTCTTCTCACCAATATTCGAGAGCAAAAAAGCTTCGAACAAAGATGAAACCTCGAAAAGCTTAAATGAACGTCAAAATTTAAGAGAAAGAAAATCATATGTTCTTGTCTCTTACATCACACCCTAGCGTGTTTTGGCGCGATAAATTTCCCAAATTAGGTTACTCATTAACAGGAACGAAAAATAATCCTGTGACTTCTTACATATTCGTCACTTTATATATGATCTGAACGCCACTTTAAAACACCTTACTGAAGCAATATCAAGCATCGACTAGCTATTAAACCTCGAAGCAAGTCGACGGTTCACCGTCACGAAAATGCAATCGATTCGCTTTTCACTCTGGATAAAAAAAAATCTTATTAATTCCTGATGAAACAGAGAAGTTAGTGAAATTAGGTTTTTGATAAATTGATTTTAAAACTCTCCTTCTGACTAGGGAGTAAGTGTACGAGATCAAATTTGAAGTTAAGGATAGCCAATGTAAGTCGACGTTTAATCAGTCGAGACTATCAATTAAGCACAAAGATTATCCTCCATTTTTCTGAAATATGTACTACAGGTTATTTACTGGAAGTGAGTGTAGCCTACCAGCAAATGCCGTCGATTTTTGTGTTTAAAAAATATATTCACTCTACATTAATATGCATATATCTGCAGTAGATTTCAAGCAAGCATTCATCCGTTTACACAACTGTCAAGAAACACACATACAAATCTTTCCGCACATGACCGTCATCCAGCAAGAGCAACAGGAAGAAGAAGAAGGGGAAGAAGAGGAAGAGAGAGAAAAAAAGTTACCCAACCAGACATTAGCTGTTCCTGCCAAATCATCGCCTGCATGACACGCCATTGGATTACGTCATGACGGTTAGACAGCGTGACCTCTGATCACGAGGACTGACTGACCCCGTTCCATACGTGGTAATCTCCCGCGACGCCCTAACGCCATGTACTGTTGACCTGAATACAAAGGCGTGACTCCCATTCATGGTTAAGGATGGTATCACCTTCAGTAATGTTTTAGGTAATAGTAACGATTCAACAGAACAGAGGTATTACGCATTCATGTAAGTATGTATGTGTGGATACAAGAGGCCGTTTGAAGGATGGTAAAACATTCTACCGTGTTGATACTATGGTAGAAAAACCCACAATACAAAACGAGATTTTATTGAAAATGACACTACAGTTTAGAAATCCACCTGATTTACATCTTCAGGTCTGAAGGTGAAATCCAGGTGGATTTCGAAACTGTAGTCTCATTTTCAATAAATCTAGTTTTTGCATTGTGGGTTTTTCTACCAAGTTTCCGTCTATTTATATTTTTTTTTATATTAGTTTATCTAATGTGACTATCCGTTAACCTTATGTATATATATATATATATGTACAAACACACACACACACACACACACACACACACACACACACACACACACACACACATACATACACACATACACACATACACACACATGAGAAAAGTATTCGTTTTCTCTGTATCCTTTGGTGGTTTATTTACCGGAACATAAATAGCGGTCTCTCTCTGCCTTGTCTTGGCCTCACATTATGTAATTTCCATCAAAATATAATTCGTTCGGCATATTTGTAACTGCATTGTGGGATGTCATAATTGCATGCCTTGCGTTTATCAGGAAAGATAAATTAAGTAAAGAAGTAATTGAAAAGATAGTATATGTTACTGATTTTTTTTTTTTTTTCATACGCCGAGTGGCAACAAACCTTAGTCACAAAATACACACACATGTTCTCAAACACACACGTCATCCTCGTACACACGGGACAGACACATTCAAACGCACATGCACACACACACACGCACACACATACACACACATATATCAACAATCGCACATAAAAGTATGTAAGCATCAATATCGATTTGCAATCTTGCAGAGTAACAACCGGAACTCAGAGAAGCTGTTGAATTATAGGTTTTATTGCTTAAGAACATCTTTGTGATGGAAGCCATGTTGGAGTGAGACGCAATGAGTCATTCATTTTTTATCCACCAATCTATATTTTTATGTATTCATTCATTCATTTATTTATTCATTACATGTTAAGCATTACTTTTTGCCTTTACTTCCTTACCACAAGCACCATCACCACCCTCACTGCTGGCACAATTATCATTTTTATTAATGACGTCATTTTTATCAGCTCATCCATCCGGGACTCGCCTCGCCTGGGCATCAGTCTGAGTGCTTAATAGACGGAGCGATTCCTAAGCTCTTCATTGTCCTTCCTTTATTCTTTCTCTTTCTTGCCCTTCCCTTGCCCACTTCTTCTCCTCTTTGCCTTTCCCTTGTTTCTTCCTCCTTTACTTACCTATTCTCTCCCTTGCCCCTTCCCTCGGGGATGGTAAGGCCCAGCATTATGCTCGTTTGCCGATCGATCCGACAAGGGTGAAACGGAACACCGACTTGACTTAAACTCGTCTTTATCTTACTTATGTTGGGGGTTTGCTAGGATGTTTATTTATCTATCCCTCTTTTTTTTCTGTTATGTGTGTGTGTCTGTGTAAGTGTGTGTGTGTGTGTGTGTATGTGTGTGTGTGTGTATGTGTCTGTGTAAGTGTGTGTGTGTGTGTGTGTGTGTATGTGTGTATGTGTGTGTGTGTATGTGTGTGTGTGTGTGTATGTGTTTGTGTTTGTGTGTGTGTGTGTATGTGTGTGTGTATGTGTGTGTGTGTGTGTGTAAGTGAGTGTATAAGTGTATGTGTGTGTAAGTGTAAGTGTATGTAACTGTATGTGTGTAAGTGTATGTTTCCGTGGTCGTGTGTGTATCCATTTCTTGAGAAAAAAGACGTCCAAAACCGGAGCGACACACAGAGGCGGCCTGACCTGAAACCGAGCGGCCACGCAAATACTTATCGGACGCCCTGCAAATCCAGCGCGAGACCGGCGATTTCCGACCATTCGCAGATGAAAGGAACGTCGGGATAGTCGTGTCGGGAAGCATTTCCTTCTCCTGGCCGCCCTCACACGAGATCTAAATCGCCGAGGCTGGTTGGCAGGATTTAAGGATGGTGGTGCAGTCTCCACCGGGGATACTGAATTCATTCCATGTTACACTTTGTTTGAAGGTCACGTAGAGGACACGCAGTTTAATTTCTAGGAAAACAACGCTTCCTGGGCTGCCTGGCCTTGTCATGGATACGATTATTAACCGTCATACGGGCCCTTCTGTCGGAGGCAAACCGCGGTGTATTCGCATCCGGACAGCCACGGGGCGCACCTGATAGAAGACGCCCTGCTCTTCAAAGTCGACCCAAGGGCAACTGGGTGAAGAAGCGTCAGCGGCAACAGGTAAGCTGAGTTAGGTTAGGCTAGGTTAGGGTACATTAGGTTAGGTTAAGTTAGACTGCATTAGGTTACATAAGGTTAGGTTAAGTTAGACTGCATTAGGTTACATAAGGTTAGGTTAAGTTAGACTGCATTAGGTTACATTAGGTTAAGTTATGTTACAGTTGGGCTGGTCAAGTTAGGTTATCCAGATCCATGTCGTCCAGAGAAGAGGTCATGCTCAGTCGCAGGATTGACAACCGGATGCCGTTTCTGACCCCTAACTAGTCTTCTTTTTAAAGGTGTGTGTTTTGGTAAACAAAGGCGCCAGAAAAGGATTCATATCACTGTGACATTTATTACCAGGATTTTGTAAGATATTCCAATCGAAAAAGATTTTTTCCCCTTATTACTTTAACACCAGATGATGTTCTTGATAACTTATTTTGTCGCTTTTACCGCAATTTAACACAATCGACGGATACAGTCTACAATTAGGGGTCATCCATTTTTTAATAATATTCGTAAGCGTGCAAAAAGTACACTTTTCCTAAGGCCTTTTTCCCTCCCTCCAGAGTGTACAGAGCAAAAAGACAAAAATGAAAACCTCTGCCACAGGATCTCTTGGGTCTAAAGCATTGTTCCCAAAATGAACGGTGGGAGGTACATAGACTGGGGGGGGGGGGGGGGCAAAAGCGGCAGTAGGGGTGTGATAGGACGGCCTTAGGAGCAGTTAATAATGATAATAAAAAAAAAGATTAACAAAATCTGATGACAAAACATGAACTAATATAAGCACATAAATCCCATTAACAATTACTATGAAGACAATGAACTATAGTAACATGGTTATTGGTGAGATGTTGATTTACCCTTCCATATTGCTGGCACAGTTAAAACTGCTAAACAAATTGATTTACTAAATTAGGTTCTGCTTGTAAAATACATCTTTGTGTTCTGTTGTTTTCAATTTGAAGCATACCACAGTAAAACGTGGTGAGATCGCATGTGTGTATGAGAGGGGGCGCTAGGAATCCAAGCAAGCCAGGGGGGCGCCAGCTTGAAAAGTTTGGAACCATTTGTCTAAAGCAATGCACCGATACTGACAGATTCCAGCAGGCGACTATTTTAGGACACCCAGCAATGAAGGATATCTTGTTTTTGTCCATGGGGTTTTCAACAGGAAAATAAAATTAATTCTAAAACATGTGTTCAAGTATCTTTGTATGGGAAATGAGGCATCTCATCTGCCGTACATTTCCCAGTCTTGATTTCTGCAGTGCGATACGAATGCAATAAATAACTTTTAATCTTTAATAATAGCCGGATTTTTCTTTAAGTTCTTAAAAGCGCACGACAGATATTAACCTTCTACCCCTAGTGTACGGTTTGTGCGGTCATGAAAATGATAAAAAAATATGAAAATAATAATGAGTAGGTAAGTATTAACATTGCATAAATGTGATAATAAAGGGATGACAGTTAAAAAGAAAGACAATATTTTTTGTGCTTATAACCGAAAATTTACAGATCTTTCTAGAACTGAGCTTCCCACATTTATTTATTTTCGTTCTGCTTCGGTGAAATGAAAAGGTGAAATATTTATATAGCATTGCTCTTCATCTCTCTCTCCAGCGCCTGTGTTTGTGTGTGGGTGAGTGTGTGCTTTTTTTTTTTTTTTTTTTTTTTTTTTTTTATCGAGAACTAGCATTTTGTGAAACACCATTGCAAATGAAACTTTACCTGTTGATATTTCTATTCAAACCACAAATTCGCCACCAGACCTGCATATTATGTATATTGTGCAATATGTAGTCTAACCCTTAGTTAATATCAATGACAAGAGCAAACACAACCAATCAGCCAATTTGACAATAACCATCTTTAACCAGTTTACAAAAAACAATTTCCCTAACGCTCTTTGCCGTAAATTCTCAACCCTCACGTAGTTGGGAAGCTTGATAAAACTGGACTAAACACCACCAAGAGAAAGTCCGACTCTCGGCTCCGTAGCAGAGGAGTAACGAGGACACCAACAGGGCCGCTCGTGTCGGAGGCGACAGTGGCGGGAAACATGTTTGGCCGCTTCTCTCGATCGCTTCTGGTGGAGGTAATTTTTTTCTGGTTTTAAGCGTCGGGTTGCACTTAGAAGGTTTATTGTTAGATTTTTTTTGTGTTTCTATCTCTGTCTCTGTCTGTCTGTCTGTCTGTCTGTCTGTCTCTCTCTTTCTCTCTCACGCACCCACACACACACACACACACACACACACACACACACACACACACACACACACACACACACACACACACACACACACACACACACACTATGCACATGCTTTTGCATAAATATATCCATACATATGAAACTTCTTTAAACGTTGAAACAACTTATTAATAAAATTAATTACATTTTTAAAAAGAACACCTTATTAGTAGATGGAATGGAAGGGCACTAAGAGCAAATACACATAAACATGAGTTTGATATTTGAAGAAAAGCTTTAAGAGTAAATAGCGAAGTTAGAGCTTAGGAAAGCCTAGCGGTCCTGTGGTTTCTGACGGTGTCCTCGGCACATCAACAATTATTTTAATAGCTTTTAATACGTATTATGTAACCTTTCTGTTTTACAGTATACAATACAAACTTACTTCTGAGAGAACTGATTTTTTTTTTTTTTTTTTTTTTTTTTTTTACTTTGTGAATATCATAATATAAGAAATAAACTGTTTTGTTATTAGCGCTCTTTCTCTCGCAACTGACCCAAGCTTCAACACTTTTTTGACGAATAAAGTCCACGAAAATATTTTTTATGATCGGTAGCTTTCAAACCGAATTTCCTTTATTTTCCTACGAGATTTATTTATTGATTTACTTATTTATTTTGTGGGGGAGTGGTATTATTTGTAAACAATAAACAATCACAGAATTCGTTAAAGTTAGATGCTTATAATGAATCTGATGCGAGTGATAATGGAAAATGGTGCTCGCAATAAGGGTAGTTAGTTGCACAGGTCACAATAGCTTATGCAAATAGAAGGGTGTAAATGCGTATTGACAGTATACATTGGTCATGCTAAATTAGATGTTTGTTTTCTTTAATCTAATACATTTTATATTATACTCCTTCCTTCAGTCCTTTTTTTTTCGTTTCTCTGTCTCCGATTTCCACTTCGCCTAATTCTGTTTTCCTTTCCCTCTCTATCTCTGTTTCTGTCTTTCTGTCAGTCTCTCCGTTTCCCTCTCACATATCTATATATATATATATATATATATATACATATATGAGCCAAGTACGTATATAAATATGTGCATACGTAGTATATGCAGTTATGCATCTATATCTCTTTACCTCCCGTTCTTCCTTTAGAAATGTGAATATGTGAAAACAGCCTTTTCGACGCTATTCCCAAACTCAAACTTTTAAACTTTGTATACTCGACCTTTTGCAGTGAACGGAGGAATTCATACGTATATAAACCTTGCATGTCCCACCTGTTGGTTTATGACTTTCCGGAATACGACTGCAATACTCGCTAATTTGGAAAGGAAATGATAGAAAAATGTAACCGATATATTCACGGATTTTGTTTATAATATGTTTCTATTCAATCTTTAGACTAAAAATACGTTTGAGTTTGATATACGTGTGAGAGGTTTTATAACATTACTAAAATCTCTAAAAGGTATCTGGTCTTTTTTGTTAAATATGCATCCTTTCATTTCCGAAATCGCGCAACATTCTATCTTTACTTCAGATATATCATGTAATATTCTCTCTTTCATTAATCTAACCATTTATTCATTTTTACAACTGATTAACCAGATCAAGGGACCGAATATAGCAACTTACCTCTTGGATTTCTCGCAGAAGTACCTTGGCCGCAAACTCGTCTTTATCATATCACAAAATCCGAGTCTTTATCCTACAACTTCTTCCAATCACCCTCACTGAAGAGACCAATAGATCAGAGTCTCCAACGCACACACTCACACACCCAAACACACTCGCACGCAGTCTCCTAATCCACAGAGCACAGGTGAGTGTGGCGTCCGTGTGTGTCTCTCGGGGAAGCTGCGGCACGTGGCGGCGGCGGCAAGGGTGGCGGTCGACCTGCGAACTGGCGGGGCCGCTCGACCCGCGCCCGCTGGGAGGGGGGGGGGGGGGGGGAGTGGCGCGCGTGCGTGGTGAGGACACGTGTTGGGTTGACTCATCTACCCTTTGGACGATTCATCTTCGGGGGACACGGCCGGTGAGTGAGTGGTTAGGGCCGGCGGAAGAAAGGCTCTTTAGGTAAGTATGATGTCTGATGTTAATAACTTTACTTGATCATCAATAGAAAATGCACACACACACACACACACACACACACACACACACACACACACACACACACACACACACACACACGCACGCACGCACGCACGAACGCACACACACACACCGAGGTACAAAAGAAGGTATATAGTTATGAAAAAAGAAAACACGTACAGTACTTATTGCATCAATTATACAAGCAAGTCATTATTGCAGATATATGTATTAACAATCTTTATCCCTCAGACATTCAAACTGCTTGCCCGCGTTAATCAACCCAGCCTCTAATCGTGAGCGGACACTCACAATGGTCTTTATCAGCATCAATTTCCTGACAAGCCCGTGGAGGCGTTGCAAAGATTTCCTTCCACTGCTCACACGTATACTATTCTTTGTCTTCCAGTAATGTTTTCAAATCCTTTTGCGGTTCTCGTCCGTCAAATTACCAGCCATGGTTAAATTACCACTTAAACTGCACATTTGTGTTTATCAAAAAAGGAAAAATTACGATAAAAGTATTATTACGGTTATGATAATTGTGTTATTATAATTAATGACACTGAAAATATAAAAGAATGAGGCTAACTAATTTAATGTGCTAATGATTCTAATGAATTAAGTATAATAACATTGATGTGATACTGTATACCTACTTCTGCACCCCTTGTTTATATATATACATACATACATATATATACACATAAATACACACACACATATATATGTAAATTATAGTATATGTACATAAATATATATTACATATGATATATGTACACATATAAATATACATTATAATATACATACATACATACACACACACACACACACACATATATATGTATGTATCCATCTATTCGTTTCAATCGAAGCAAGATGACATAAAAAAGTAGCGAGACATTTGGGGCCACGCATAGTTTATAGTTATTCTTTTATCTTTTTTTGTTTTGTTTTACCAGACGTCATTTGGGACGGTGCAAATATCGCTTCCTCCTCCCTCTCCCCTTGTCTCAACCACTGTCAACTCGGTAAAATAAAATGTACACACACACACACACACACACACACTTTGAATTCAATACATCAAGGTATCAACTCATTATGTGTGAACAATACATACCGGATAAATGTTTCGCAATATGACAAAGATCCAAAATTGAAATTGTAACTTGCAAATATATATGTATATATAAAAGGGGAATAAAATGCTATATTAACTTTGAATTTATTTACAAACAGTTAATATGTACATCGTTTCTTTGAGACAAAGAGTATAAGAAATGACTGATGAATTCGAAATTCGGTGTTGTAAGGGGATAATTCATGGTCTAATGAAGCAATTATGAATGGCGTAATATGCTAAAGAAATCAATAAATAACGACATGGCTGGAATGGTTATATGCACAGAACTGACGGTGAAAAGGTGATAAAATGAAAGATCAGATGGATATGAAAACACACGCGAACGCCCCCCCCCCCCCCCACACACACGCGTGTATGTTTTCATATCCATCTGATTTTGCAATTTATTACTGTTCAACGTCCATTAAATGGTGACTGGGTAAAAAGAAAGAACAAGACAAAACGAGGCCGAACGCAGTCGGTGGCGCTCAGTGAACGACCGTGAAGTAATCGGAGAAGAGCTCCTCGCCGGGCGCGACGTCCCGCGTGGCCACCAGGGCCACGAGGCGGAAGGGCAGGTCGGCCACGGGCACGTCCGCAGGGGGGGAGTACCACAGATTGGGCAGGAGGTGCCTGTCCTCGAGAGCCACCTCCCCGGGCCTCACCGTCACCTCCTGGTACGCCACGTTGCTCGGCCGCCCTGGAGGGGGAAGGTGCGGGTTGAGAGGCCAATTATCGGCTTCGTTTATGGCCTAATTAAGCTATTGGTTCTGTTATTATGTAGACATGAGAAATCCTTAACCATAAGATCCTGGTGTTTTATTTCGTGCTGATGTAGACCTATGAAAAGATAAAAAATAGAAAAAAAAAAAATCGCGCATCCACACCACTGAGGACAAAACCACGCCAATTAAGATATCAATAATAACCAACCATTTCATCACTAACCAGCTGTCCGGTTGTTCACGTACTGACCGACGTTGAGAGGATTCACAGGGTGGGGGGTGAGCCAGCTGGTGTCAGCCATGGTCAGGTGGCCGACGCGGTCACGACCTACGCACGATCTGGTAGAGGGAAAACTCGACTCTTTTACTTACGTTCTCTATGAGTGTGGTGTGTGTTGTTCTAATAGTGGTGTTTGTTGCTTTCGTTCACGAGTCCATGACTTTTTTTTTTATAGGTTTATCTGTCTATGATTTTGTTTGTTCTCTCTGATACATTTGTCAAAAATCTCTCTCCAGGCTGTGGTAGCATTCTCCTCTAGCAATTTTGCTGACCTGCGTTCAATTCCCGCGCTGCCAGTGGATGGTAGCCCCGGCCATGCCTTGCACGCAGGGGGTAATTTGGAAGCCCTCATTATTCTCCTTTTTTCTCCTTCCCCTTCCCCTTCATCTCCTTCATCTACCCCCCTAACCCCCTCCCCCCTCCCTCCACACCCACAAGCACCCCCCGCGCCCCACCTGAAAGCCGCCCTCGAGATCCTCCTGTCGTTGCCATCGACATGGACGCCGTCGATGCAGCGGAACACGAAGGAGTTGCCGACGCTCTGCAGGAAGATAGGCTGGAAGGGCAGGTACAGGAGCCCCGGGTACAGCGCCACCAAATGCCCTCGCTGTACCCGGGACTGTGCTTTTCCCTGGACCACGACGCCCGTGCCGCCCACGTGGCTGGCCGCCCGCACCACGCTGAAGCCCAGCACCTCCTCCATGACCTTGAATGAGGACGGGAGTAGGTGATGGAGGTCATTCTGACAGTTTTTAAAGGGGTTAATACTGGTTGTGGCGCTGATAATCAGATAATGTTTATCATCATAAATTAAGATTTTAAAATATATAATACTAATAATTATGATAATAAAAATGATAATGTCAAAGAAAAAGAATATGAAAATAATAATAATATTGATGATGATAAAAATATAATTAATAAAAACAACAGTAACAATAAATAAATAATATCTATAACAGTATTAGTAAATAATTACAGTAATAATAAACAAAAGATAGCAATAATATCAATAATAATAATGATAATAACAATAATAATAATAATACTAATAACAACAAAAATAATACACAAACAACAACAACATCAACAATAATAATCCTAATAATACAGAAGACCAAATTCCCCCCCCCCCCCCCTTCTACTCACCCGGAGGCCCAGCTGGTGCTTCTCCTCCAGGGCGCGGGCGCGAGGGAGGGCGAAGCGGAGGGCGGAGGTGAGGCAGGTCAGCTGCTGCAACACGAGGTCATCTGGAATGACCTTGTCTGACGCGACGTTCTCCACGCTTCTCACGCTCCTGGGAGGGTGAATGGGGGTGGGGGGGGGGGTCAAAGGTGGTGGAGTTGGAGACGAACAAAAAAGGGTTTTTTGAGTGATGCGAGTTCTCGCCCTCACGCACGCACACGTGACTGATGTAAACACGAACACACACGAACACACACACACACACACACACACACACACACACACACACACACACACACACACACACACACACACACACACACACACACACACACACACACACACACGCACACGCACACGCACACGCACACACATCGCGTTTCTTAAATTTTATTTTAGCAACAGTAGGTGAAATTAAAATATAATATAAAGTATAATTGGGGAAACTATCGCAAATATTCTGCGATTATTTGTTAAGTTACACGTCCAATTAAAGAAAACGAGAATAAAGCAAGGAGAAACTATAACATTCTATGTATCCTAACTATTAAAACTTAATCCCCACTGACATGTACCAAATTTCCATTTCTTAAAATAACGTCTGTTTTTCTTTGCATTTCCAAACTGTTACTTACTATAGGCTACATGAGCTAACCGTGATAAGCTAATACATTAAAATTATTAGCCTTTACTCTTTCTGATTAAATTATGAAAAAAATAATGACTGATAATAAAGTGTTAATAATCTGCAAATTCAATATTCACATAAAAATGGATTACTTGGCACTGTGAAATATGAAACAAACAATATTCATTAATTTTCAAAGAGAAAGGATGAAATCAATACACGCACATACATGCCTATATAGTTCTACATGAGTGATTGTGATATGTATTTATGGAGAACGTGCACGCCCGCACACACACACGCACACGCACACGCACACAAGCACAAGCACACACGCACATGCACAACACACACACATACACACACACATACACACACACACACACACACACACACACACACACACACACACACACACACATATATATATATATATATATATAGAGAGAGAGAGAGAGAGAGAGAGAGAGAGAAAGAGAGAGAGAGAGAGCAGACACACACACACACACACACACACACACACACACACACACACACACACACACACACACACACACACACACACACACACACACACACTCACACATGCACATAGCATCATTTCATATTTGCATGTATTGACATGATATGCCTGTACCCCCCCCCCCCCCACACACACACACACACACGCATGTTCTCACTCATGCACTCTTCCAATACACACAAATCAAAATAATACAACATAAGTCTTGTCATGTAATTTTATTTCAAGACCAAAAATCCTTTTGCAAATCAACATAAGGAGTATATACATATATGCTAGCTCACATCTCTACAATAACACGAAACAAAATTATTCCTGTTTTTTAAATCAGATACAATTTCTACTTGAGATTCAAAAAGGGAAGCTTTCTAAATATAACTAAAGAAGAATAAAAATATTCCAAGTGCAGTAAGACAAAAATTATGATGACTGTCATATTATATGTTCTTGCATGAGAAAAGATGCATTAAAAAAGAACACAAGCTTATAACATCTAAGACAAAGGTAATGAAGTTTATAAAGCAAATATAAAACAATGCACATATTGAAAAAAAAACTATAAACCAGAATAGTAATAATAGTAATACTTATGATGTTACTATTACTATCACTACTTGCAGCAGTTGTAGTAATAACTGCTGAGAGAACTATTACCCTCACTACTACTACTGTTATAAGTACTATTATTGCTGCAACTACAAGTAACAATATGATATGAATAATAATGATACTACTACTACTACTACTACTATCATTACTACTACTACTGAACTACTACCAATACTAATAGTAATAATAATAAAATACTGCTACTATTACTACGACTGAATATTATAAAACAAAATAATTATACTAACAAGAATTAATAATCAATATTTGTCATTAAACAAATAATATAAAAACTACTGCTACTACTATTACTACTACTGCTACTAACAGTAATGAAAATAATAATAACACTAATTAAATAATAGTGATGATCATGATGGTAACTTTAATAATGGTAATAATAAAACAATAATAATGACAGTGCTAACAATTATCATCATAATAATTCTACAAACATATTGAAAAATGGAAATGATTCCCTCAGAGGGAAGAGGAGGGGATTGAGAAGTCAGAAAAGGGGGAGGGGAAAGTGGAGGAGGAGGAGGAAGAGGAGAAGTGAAGGAGGAGGGGAAGGGGAAGTGGGGGGGAGGGGAATTGGAGGAGGAGGAGGAGGAGGGGGAAAGTCAGGGAGTAGGGAGAGGAGAAACTGGAGGAGGAGGGGAAGGGGGAAGAGGAGGAGAAGGGGAAAAAGAGAAAAAAGAAGAGGGAGTGAAGGAGGCAGGGGAGGAGGAAGAGGAGGAGGAGGAGGAGGAGGAGGAGGAGGATGGGAAAGAGGAAGAGGAGGAGGTAGTGGAGGTAGATGAAAAGGATGCTGAGGAAGAAGAGGCAGAAGAGTAGGAAGAGTAGGAGCAGGATAATGAAGAAGGGGAAATGAAGAATAAGAACAGTACAAGATAAAGAAATGGAAAAGGAAATAGAAGATAAAAATATATGGACAGGAAGATAACATGATTTTCAAGGACTATATATTTTTAATTATGGGCGTCTTCTGTACATGCCATAAAAGTTAATCTAGTATTAAAGTTTAAGCCAGATCTCTAATGTGCATGTGCAAAGGCATCATCCAAGATTAAATTTAATTCACCTCCAGACCAGGTTTTACTTTTGAGCTCAAAGTTTAATCCTGCACATGCGCAGAACAAGCTACCTAATCCCACCAATCATGCATTGATACGTCATGACAACGTCATCAACTCCATAGAAAAGATGGAGTTGAGTTGCAATTAATATTTATAATAAACAATAACAAAACAAATTCAGACAATTTCATGTCAAAGATGTATATGAAAATTCATCAATATATTTTTATAAGTTATGGGATATTCAAACTGCAGATATAACTCTCAACATTGAAAGGAAACAAAAAGAAAATCCTACAGAGAATTTCAGAGTTCACAGACACAGAAAAGGCAATGTTATTTCCCGGTTTGAAAAAATATTCCCAACTTATGCAATATATTAATCAAATAAGAGGGGGCTTTTGATAACATCACAATTAGATTTTAGATTTAAAGTACAAACTTTCTGATTCTTTAAACTAGACTTCGAAACCGCGTGGACATGTGTTATCATGATCCTCACTAGCAACACCCTGAAAACTACCCTACCCATGCCCTGCAATCAAACACGGGAAAGAGCTCTCAATTTATAATATCAATTATAAATTGATATTAAGAGTACCGCATTTTTGTTTGACACCTTTATTTCGGTTGTGTATAATATTTATAGGCTATTTGAAGCCATTTATATAATTTTATTTGTACTAACGTACATTGGCATGATATAATACTAGCATATATATATATATATATATATATATATATATATATATATATATATATATATTTCTTCCGTAGCAAACGTTTCCTTTTCAACATTAGCATATAATATGAAACTAGTAGAGGGTGAATGCTAATTGCCATTACATAGATACAGATTTACTGATAATCACACTGATTCGTGTGGCTGGCAGTGTGTCTTGCATCTTCTGTGCAAGTACTGTGAATTTGGATTAACTTTAATCCAGAATGAAGTTTTGATGCGTACAGAGGACACCTTAAGACTTTTTGAACCAACACATGAAGGTAGTGGTATTTACTAATCACTAATTAGTAATTTTCAAGAATATCAAAAAGCCTTTAAAATCTCCCGAAGTTCTTGGCCATCCTCCCAGTCTGTGCGCATAATAAGCTTGAGCTGCCAATTATTCTCCTTGATTCGCTGAACAAGGGAATGCAAATCCTGATTAGAGAGCCCATGCCAGAAGGCAAGAGGGGCTAGGTAGCACAAGTCAGGGCAGTGCAAGAGCAGACAGTCTATTCCTTTCAAGCCAATGGCACACTCATTAATCTTTAGCTTGTGTAATTTTCTAAGGCCATCTTCAATTACTGCATAGACGATTAGGTCATCATTGATGCACTCAAAGGTCTCTTGGTATGGTTCTCTTTCAAAGGTGATATCCAGTTCTCTCAATTCAGGTGCTTTGGTCAAAAGACCTAGGAGGACCTTGGATGTCCCAACAGTTACCCGTGCAAACTTTAGGTATGGCCAGTCTGACATCTCCGTTCCTTCTTGCAAGGCTACAGAAGATTCTAAATGCTCCAAGTTGGGGGTGAGTTCCACCAGCCATGACAGATCAAGGTAGCAATTGATGTGGTCTACAAGTATGAGCTTCTTCAAGTTCTCTCCATTACCGAGGAGATAGTCGTATATCTGATTCACAAAATTACGGTAGTAAAGGCTGAGAGTGAGGGATGAGATGGAGCTGAGAATATGAAGGCAGTCAAGAGAGGAAGCATCAGTGTTGAGGCAGGTGAGATGAGGACACACTATGTTCATAAGAGATGCATGGTGTGGTAGGATCCTTGCATCCCACAACTCTTGTAGCTGGAAGGTCATGTGACCTTCCACTGGCTGCAATACTTCCATGACACTGCTGATGGAACCAGCATGAATGTCTCCCCCAAACGATTGAAGTTTGGGGACATAATGCAAAAGAATGACAGCACTTACTAGACTCACATTAGTCTCACTCAAACAAACATACTTTAAGTTCTTGGCACAAGGTTGTGTTGGGATATCCTGTAGGCTTAGCTTTTGCAGATTTCTGCCCTCTACAGATAAAGGATCTTTCAGCAGAAGGTTTGCTACAGACTCATCATCAACCTTATAGGACTCTCTGACATCTAGATACTCAAGATAAGGACAATTTGTCCCCATCATTCCAAGAAGTACTGTGTCGGCAACCCCCTTCAGAATCACCCATCGCAAGTTCTTCATCTGATTGAAGATTCGATAGAAAGTGTGATTAATGTCTACTAAATACTTCTTGTCTGACTCTGTCTTCAAGTTGCAGGTCACACCAATCTTAGTCAGATTGACCATCAAGCCAATGGTAAGTGTGCGGTAGAAGTGCCATACCTCATCTACAAAGCCATAGCCTCCTTTTGTGAAGTCAACAATCTGAGTACTACGGTCTCCCAACAGCTCCAGTATCAGGCATTTGCTTGACAGATCCCACTTGTACATGTGCTGTTGGAAAATGATGTTGAGAAGCCTTTGTCTGATATTGGAATTGAGGTGTGCTGTAATGTATTCCCGCTGTTTCAGGCGCTCCTTTGGTGCTCCTAGTCGCTTCACATTCCTAGCGAGCCACTGTAACACCCATTCAATACATATGTTGGTCAGAGAAAGAAAAGGCTTATAAGGCGGCATTGTTTTTGGTAGATTTCCTCAGAGGTTAAAAAAATAAACACTTCAGAAATGACTCAAGAGAATTCATATACTATAGTATGTCACAGCACCACTTGTCTTGTCCTTCATTCACAAGAAATGGATATGATGACGTTTCTGCAATTAAAAGAGAACTTGCTGTAGCCTTTTTCTTTCACTACATTCGAAGCTCATGCATGACTATATCTTGTTTTTTTTCAGTATAGTTGATGAATGTACAAAACATCACTGCCTTTCAACACAAATTTCTACTGGCATAAAAACCTGACAAACAAACTCCCACTCAATATCTGATCTTCTAGCAAAAATTGTACAGGAACAAAATCCTGCTCTATGATATAAACATGCAAAAAACAAACAAAAAAACAAGACCAACCACAGAACCACAGTTGGAGTGGCAAAATAGTACAAACAGGAAAAACAAAAGCCAAAAAGGACACATAGGAAAAAGCAGTAATTCATACAATAAGAATGAGAATGATTCTGATGATGACTAACATAATGACATGACGTATTTCATATTTTCAATAGAAGTATTTACATCTTTAATCTTTTTACTCTTTATTATTACTTTTCACTGGTTGTGAGTGTTACAGAAAATAGCATATACCATTATTTTTTTTCAATATTTCTAAACTATTAAGGAACTTTAGAAGCTTCTTGAAGTTCCTTGCCATCTTCCCAGTCTGCACGCATGATAAGCTTGAGTTGCCAGTTATTCTCCTTGATTCGCTGCACGAGGGAATGAAAGTCCTCATTAATGAGTCCATGCCAGAAGGCAAGAGGAGCTAGGTAACACAAGTCGGGGCAGTGCAAGAGTAGACAGTCTATCCCCTTCAAGCCAATGGCACACTCACAAATCTTTAGCTTCTGTAGTTTTTTAAGGCCATCTTCAGTCACTGCACAGATGATTAGGTCATCGTTGATGCACTCAAAGGTCTCTTGGTATGGTTCCCTTACGAAGGTAATGTCCAGGTCTCTTACTTCAGTTATGCTGGTTAGAAGAGCTAAGAGTACTCTAGAGGATTCAACAGACAACTGAGCAGTCTTTAGAGAAGGCCACTTGAGTACCTCCCGTCCCTCCTCAAGGCTCACAGTAGCTACTAGATGCTCTAAATTTGGGGCAAGTTCTGTCAGCCAAGATAAATCTAGATAGCAGTTAATGTGGTCAACAAGAATGAGCTCCTTAAGTTTCTCTCCATTTTCTAGAAGGTAGTCATAGATGTCGTTCTCAAAGTTTTGGTAATAAAGGCTGAGAGTAAGGGATGTGATGGAGCTAAGATTTTCCAGGGACCCAAGAGAAGAAGCATCCGTGCTAAGGCGGGTGAGCTGCGGACACACCACGTTCAGAAGAGAAGCTTGTTGTGGTAGGATCCTTGCATCCCAAAGCTCTTGCAATTTGAATGACTTGTGTCCCTCCTTAAGATGCAAGTTATTTATAACACAGCACAGAGAACCTGCATGAATGTCTCCTCCAAATGATTCAAGGTTAGGGACAAAATGCAAGAGAATTCCTACACTTGCTAAGGTCACATTGGTCTCACTTACACATACCATCTTTAAGCTGTTTGCACAAAGATTTGTTGGGATGTGCTGGACACCAACTTGTACAGACTTCTGGCCCTCTGCTGGTGATGCATTTCTTATAATTAAGTTTGCTACTGCTTCATCATCTATTCTGGGAGACTGAGCAACATTGAGTTTCTCAAGATGAGGGCAATTTGTCCCCATGGATAAGAGGAATGTTTTATCAGCAACTCCTTTTAGTGTCACCCAACGTAAATTCTTCATCTGATCGAAAGCTCGATAGAGTGTGTTGTTGATGTCTGGCAGATACTTTTTATCTGACTCTGTTTTAATCCTACAGACAACGCCTAATCTTGTAAGGTTGATTATCTTGATAACATTGAGGCTTCGGTAGAACTGCCACACCTCATCTACATATGCATAACCACTCTCAGTGTAGTCAATACATTGAGTGCTGGTGTCTCCCAGAACCTCTAGCATTAAGCATTTGTGCGAGAGGCTCCATTTATACATATGTTGTTGAAAAGTAATGTTGATAAGTCTCTGCCTGATGTTGGAAGTGAGATGGGTGGTGACGTACTCCCTTTGTTGTAGGCGCTCCTTTAGGGATCCTTGTAACTTCAGACTAGTAAAGAGCCAGTCTAAAACCCATTCAATACATGTATTGGTCAGTGAAAGAATAGCCTTGTGTGGAGGCATGATTACTGACAGTTATTGCTCCAGTAGCAAAAGAAAGACAGCATGGATTTTTTTTTGGGGGGAAAAGCATGTATTACAACACTGCCTTATTTCTCAAATGACATGGACTGATGATGATTCTGCAAGTAAAAGAGAGCTCTCTGTAGTCTCCTAATACACTTTGAACTATACATTACTCTTCATTCTAATAACAAAAAGTTACAATCAAGACACTATTTAGACTAAACTTTGAAAAGCTTATTATCTAGAACATGTGCAAAACACTTCTGGTAATATCCTCCTTAAAATATTCTTGTACAGTATAATAAGTAGGATATATCATACACTAAAATCAACACCCATAGCCACATCATTCATTGAATTTATAATCTACAGTGCAAGGAGGAAGGAACCAAAAATACTCAACTGTTTGGTTATTCAACATATTCATATTTTGAAGTATATTCATTATAATCACACACCTCTGAATATTACTTTCATAGCTTGCATTTATAGTTTTTAATGTGCTCTGGCAAAGCAAACACAGTTATCCACATCTCTTTCAAGTCCAGTTAATCCACAAGCTCAAACAGGCCTTGCATGATGCAACTAAATGATTATGTGCACTCATAAAAGAAAAACAGAAAGAAGAGAAAGAGAGCAAAATAAATTAAAAGAAAACCAGCAGTTTCAAACTGCTCGAAACCATTTGCTTTAGGAAATCTTAAAAGAATTAAACTTCAGTGTCTTTATAATTTGTTATACACTGTTTCTCTACATTTTCCATATTATTCTCAGTCAGCTGATTAATATGCAGTTACATTTTATGCAGTCATGTTAATAAGCATGTATACATTTTATATACATTATTACATTAATCATATGATAAACCTAAATGATTATGAGTTATGCATAGTTATTAAAGACTACACAAATGAAGACAAAAGACCTAACACATTTTTTCCTAAGCATGACACCAGAAAAAGAAAGTTAGTGAATGCAGATTTTTACCAAGTAGTTTAGAGCTATACAAACACCACATTGTTAGTTTATGCTAATATCAGAAAAGCTTATCAAGATTAATACATGAAAATAAGTTGTGAAGCCTTCAAACATTTGGAAAAAGATCAAACTGGAATAATCTTACCTCTTCTTCAGATTCAAAGCAATCCATGGCACGAATCTGTACTTGTATGACTGCCAAATGGATGACAGCTTTTTGAACATAACTCTTCCTTAAGGTCACATGGGCTTGTACTATGTGCTTATTGTATTCTTGAGCATGTCTGAAAGAAAAAAGATGTTTCAGTATACAAATTCTGAGAACCAGGCATCTTCCCAAATATATGTACATGCATTCATACATCAAATCTTATATTTTTGATGAATGGTAGGCTGTTTTTAATGCTTCTATGCTGAAAATTACCAAAAAATGGACATAATTTCTCATGGTAGAAAAACCCACAATCCAAAAACTGTATTTATTATGCAATGTGGGTTTTTCTACCATGGTATGAGTGTTTGGAAGAGTGTTTTGCCATTTGTAATTTCTCATATTATCTATTCTTATCCATAAAAAAAGACAAAATGATCAATAACACCTTATACTTGCATGATCTCACAAAAGAACCTTCATATATCACTTATAATTATGCTTACAATTGTGCCTCTCTATTGTAAATACTTTTTAAAAATCTACAGGATACAATAAAAAGTTGAAGTTCTTGCTTGTGATAATATTTATATCCTGACCAAATTTAAATTGTTTAACACTCAGATATATTTCAAAATATTTTTAGTACACTTGAGCATATAAATTAATAAAATTATCTAATGATTTAGGTGAATCCGAGACATGAAGGTAAGATAGAGCTTTGTTTACGGGCACATAAATGTAATGTACAAAACAGTATGGAGGATGTGTTACAATACTTATATCTTACATAAAACAACACAGAATTATGATCTTAAAAAAATAATTTCTATATAGAGTGACTATACCTCAGATATGTTTGAACATTTCAACAACTTTATTCATATTTCCATAGAAGAACAGGAATGGGGAAATTTCATCAGGTACCATCTATGACTATGTTTTTGTTTATGCCTATATAGTAAAGTCTTAATTTTATGCTACAAAAGGCTTTCACACTGATTTATTGGCTTGAATTTTACCTGACAGAATGCTTGGCTATGACAAATGTAAAATATTTGCTTGTCATAAAACTTAGTGGCTCATATTTCACACAATATGCAAAGCAATTGCAGCTGAATCCACTCCTATCATCATTATGGCAAAGGACCAACCAACATAGCTTAGACTCATCTCTTTTATTACATTAATCTACAGGGTACTTATTGATATACATAATTTATCCTAAACAGTAGAGCTTCCTGCATTACAACTGCTCTCTGCTTTTTCACAGGGAACTACCATAATGACTCAAATCATTTGGCACAACACATAGATACACAGTAAATAAAACAAATCAATCCTTATTTATGATTAGCTAATGAATGTATGGCTAATTTTCATTGGTTGTGGAAAGATCATGCTAATTTTTAACTGAATGATATGCACTGTACTTCATATTATAGCAAAAGTGTGAAATGAAATACATCCAAAATAGTTTATTTCCTTTACTACTGTAGATGTGTTGTTCTGTGTTTATCATCTCTGTTTGGCAGTATAAATATGCAAATAATGTCAAATAACAATATTGATTAATAACGAAAGATACTAAGAGAAGAATTAATAAAATAAACCTGGAAAGTAAGAGATAAAATGTGGACAACCACATCCCCAACCATCACACGCGGAACATGCCGCAAGACCTAGTTGTTCCGGGGCCCTACCCTACCTGAGCTACCTTGGACTGAAAATAATCATTGTTGTACATTTCTGGCTGCATGTGTGTATCTGTTGTTGTTTTCCATTGCAAATGAAATAAATTAAAGTACTGGTAATAGTTTACAAAGTGACTACACCCTCTAAATTCTTATCACTAGTCAGTGACTTAGGGTGCACTCATAGGAATTCACAAATGTTGCTGTATACACCAATGTCCCTCCTACACCAGGCCATTTGCCTCTGGACACTCTACTAAATTGTTGTTATTTCCCTACTGGGGGATCTGCCCAATTGCCGCAGACTTATTCCCCGTACAGGATTTGTCACTCGCTACGTTCATCTTTTCTGATGTCATTCTCTGCCTGCAAATATTATTATATATTTCAGTGAATGTAGTTTCTACCCTCACTTTTGCAGCCATTATTTATATGTATATCAAAGTATTATTCATGCACTGCACAATTTCCTTGCACAACTTAGGAAGTAGATTCCAAAGATGAAAAGTGTCTTACATTTTTGTCATTCTGATTAATACCGACAAAAAAGTTAGAAAATACACGGTCTTTCCATCATGTGCTAGATCGTGAACTATAAATTTTATTCAAACAAATGTACCCATTCTAAGGATTACTCATTCATTCAACACCGGCCCATGCAATTACCTGATGAATTACACTGTACACTATAAAATAATAGGGTAAACTTGAACCATTTCAATGATAGATAATACCGAGTTAATTTTGAATACCCAGGCAATGTTCTACACAGACATACGTCGTTTTTCACATCTATAGCTAATAAAATAATACGTTTTATTTACTTTTTTTAAAACCTGTAACTGATCTTCACGTTCAACTAACCTGCCAAGAGCCCGGAATCAGTACCTGGGATTGACCAATATAGCATCTGTGAAGCACAGCCGCAGCACGTGCCAAAGTGGGCGGAGCCAAGGGTATTTGTTTACATCGATCAGCTGTTTTCCACGTGTGATTTTCCCCCCCCCAATAAATGGTTGTTATCGTTATTATTACCATGAGGTATATGGCGGCAATTATCCATATTCTGTTCTAATCAGAAATTTGTTTATACTGTATGTTGATTTATTTATTGTGTCATTATTCTCAGTAGCTACAAAACTTTGTTTTACAATAATTGCAACTTTATAGTTTCCAGTATATTATAGTCTTAACTACAATGTTTTTAGAAAGTAATTATTAGTGTACTGTTGCTATTACCATTTATGATTGACATCGTTATTTATTAGTCGATTCATGAATACTACCATTACACCTGTCTATATTATTATCATATTGCTAACCACATCACACTACCATAATTATGCACTATGGTTACGAATGCCATGCATGCCATTATCGCAGCTGTTACATTACATTTATCATATATAATCGGCTGATATAATTACCGGAGAAAATTATATCAGTCCTTCATCTCGGAGTTATCACTTCAGTTACTCCTATTTTACTCTCATCCATCGGTCTCCAGCTCTTTCGCCTCAGTGTAAATTTTGCAACAATAGCGATGGAACCCCGACACTAAGAAAATATTTTTCATTTGTCTACCAAAAAGCGAAAGCATATTTTTTTCTGATTACCGTATTGGGTACAGCAATTTGTCGTTCTCAAGATCATTGGCAGTTTTAGAAGGAAAACATTCTTGGCATCCCTGTATGGTGGGCAACAAATACTAATCTTGATTTTAGGTCACGAGGTTTCTGTACAGTGTGAGATATGGCCTGTGACGTGACGATGGTTTTGGGCTGATGATGGGGGGGGGGGGGTAGAAAATTGTAGAATGGGAGAGAATAATGTAGAAAATTGTAGGGTGGGGGAAATATATAGAAAGTGGTGGCCTCCTTATGCAGGCAGACATGGTGACAATTTCCCAACATTTGAAAAATACAAAGGTTTATGGTTTAAAAAATGCGCTACACATCAAAGGACATATAACACTATGCTAAAGTATTGTGGCAAAAAGTGTAAAACATTGTTAACGATTAGGATAAGTGGACAGCAGAAGGGGGGATAAAAAAGAGAAGGAAAGGGGGAGAAGGAAAGAGCATGCAAAATTAGTTGAGGCGTGGGCTGGGGTGGTCCCTTTAATGCCCCCCCCCCCCCCACGACAAAACGATCAAAGGATTGGAAAAAAAAATACATATATAATCAAATTGGGCTCGGAAATACCTCTTAAATGCATTTACACACCATCCAAAGTTATAATAATATTAGTCTCCTGATGGAAGCTGACGCTCCTTATTTGTTTAATAAAACCGCTATGACGAAAATTACACTGCTGTTTGGCTATTAAACCGAGCTGGAGGTATTTAGTCGCAAAACGTCAAGATCATGCAGTAAATTTATTGGCGATACAATAACAATGGTAACAATCATTATTACACGAAGGAATGATTACTTTATGTGGCCTATTATTAAGCTTACAATTCTAAGTCGTTACACGCCCAGATATTGTTTTGTCGAATGCTCTTCCGTCTCTTCCTTATACTTTGCGTGCTCATTACCTCCCTGTAAGGTCTTCAGGCGCCATCCTAAATCCCTCCTGCTGAATTTCCTGTCTGGCTTCAGGGGAAATGGAGATTCTCCAGCGCTCGTAGTGGAGGATGAGGTCTGCTCTTACTTCGCGGCTCAAGATTTTGTACACGTAGTCCAACTTGCGTTGTTCGCTCGCTGCCAGGTGGTCCGCCTGCTCGGGCGAGAGAGCTCGGACAGACCGGTTCAGATTCCGAAACATGTCCCACCCCGGATTGGGGAAAGCATTCTTGATTTCCATCAGAAACATGAGCTTTTGCCAACAGTCAGCTGCATCAAAGGTCAAGCCTTTGTCTACTGCTAGGGCTGCTTCCATGTACCTGTTTTCTCGCTGCAA
>NC_061845.1:9551989-9554489 GCF_019202785.1 Penaeus chinensis
GAAGTGACCGAGAATACTGCATGGTAAGAGTTTTCGTGCATAGAGACAACTGCCGTGAGTACAGCTCTATTTTTGTGTTTGTTTTATGGGTAAAGGGAGCTAACGGAAGCAGCAGATAGAAGCCAAGGTAGATAACCTGGTAGCAGAATGTTTGAAAATACGTGAATAAAACGTAAATTTGAAGGAATTGGTGGATAATATACGCAGGAACACGACAATTCCGAGAGAGAATGACATGCAAATCAAAGAGCTCAAGAAAAAGGTGGAAGAAGTAGAAACCAAGATTGGCAACAGTAGTCAAATTGAGGCAAAGAATCCGCAAGAAAAAGTTGGTAAATTAATCAAATTACAGGAAACTGTTCAGCAGATTGAAAGCAATTTGTTCAGCAACCAGTCTCAAATAATGGAAGAGGCACAATTACATATACCGATGTATCAAAAGTAAAGGAAACTGTTAATGAAATGGAACAAAAGAAAAGGACATCAAGATCACAAAGGAAGAAATAAAAACACAACTTGTAGAGACGGTAAAGAAAAAAAATATGTCACACCTTGGGCAACACGCAAGGAATATTGCAAAGTTGGTTGATGTAAACAAGAATATAGTCATATTGGGATATGAAGAAAAAGTTGTAAAAGATGGAATCGAACGATGCAATGAAGACAAGAAATTGTTTGTCAATATTCTCAAGGTCATAAATCCGGAAGAATATCATAGCCCACAGGAGGTTGGGGTTATTCGAAAAGGGAAAGAAACGCCCTTTTAAGGTGACATTTTCGAATAAGCAAATGGTAACTGATGTAATAAAGAAAACTAAAGTTCTGGCCACACACGAAGAATATAAGAAAATCTGGATAAGAGAAAACATGACCAAAGATGACGGAGAAATACTGCAGAAAAATTGGAAGAGGTTAAAAAAAACAAAAAACGAACAAAGGACTGAAGACGAAAAAAGCCAAACAAGTTTACCATCGGAACCAAAATGTGGGGACAGACAATCATTAGCCTTGCAGCCAAAAGGAATGCCGAAAGATTATATAGAAATAGTTTACACAAATATAGATGGCTTATGTCCTAAGTTACTAGAACTAGATGCAATTATTGAAAGTAATAAACCAGATGTAATATGCATCACTGAATCCAAACTGGATCCCTCCGTAGACGATGTAACATTAGGACTCAGAGACTACAATATTTGAAGAAAAGATAGTGCAAATGGAAATGGAGGGTGTAGCAATATTAGCAAGAAAAGTAATTATTATAAAGGAGATAGAGATTCAGCAAGATCCCACAGAAGAACTAAAGACAATTGAAGTAGAAACAAGCGGAATAAATATAATATTAACCACATACCACCTCATACATCGGTGTGGTCACAAGAAAATTACCCAAAACTTATACAAAGAAACGTTAAAGAACCTGGAAGAAGTGCTACAACTTTCGGAAAAGAAATTCTTGGAACAGGGGATTTTAATAGCAAAATTGACTAGGAAAGTTTCGGTCCCAGAACTCAGCCAGATTCGGGGAATGCAAAATTACTAGAAGTCATAAGTTAATTTAGTCTCTTCCAGAACGATAACAGATCATACCAGGCCGTCTATGCTTGAACTAATAGTTACAAAGCATAAAGATGAAATTAAAGATATGGAGTAATGCCCTCCTCTAGAAAAAAAGTGATCGTGTAGTAATTAAGTTGAAATACTGTCTACTACAGGGAAAAAAAAAAACAAAAAAACTCGTAAGTAAGGAAAGAAAAGGAAAGTACAATTACAAAAGAGGTAGTTATAGAAGCCTTAAAGATTTATTTGATGGCTTGAACAAGGAAACCCTCCTGAACGAAGAGAACCTGTAAACAAGGAACAGAAAAAAAAAAAAAAAAAAAATGTATCAAGAGTCAAAACTGAAGTAAGAAATGACCAAAAGTGGTTCAATGTTAAATGCAAGAAAATCAGAGAAAACTAACAGCTACTTGCAGAAGGTTCAGAAGACATAGATCTCGGGCAGCGTAGGAAAGGTATAAAGTAGGAAGAAATGAGTATACCCAAATGATGAGGGAGGCGAAATTAGACTTTGAAAAAAATAAAATGAACTATATAGATAGTGACTAAAAGTAGAAATTAGATTAGCTCCATCAAAGACAGTAACATCGTTTATACTAAGGAAGAGGAAAGGTTTGAAATCCTTTATAAGTAATTTCAGTCAGTGTTTGTTCAAGACCCACACTTTGAAATGGCAAGTAATCGTACAAACGTAAATCAGAATATCTAAATATCACACTAGAAAAGAATGAAATAAAAGACCTACTGAGAGGGTTAGACAAAAATAAAGCAGAGGGACCAGATGAAATAACTAACTGGGTTGTAAGAGAATGTGCCGAAGAATTATATACTCCGTTATTGTTAATATTCTAAAATTCAGTGAGACAAGGAACACTATGGAAACTTGCCAATGTTACATTTTTATACAAGATCGGCACAAAACAAAACCCTTTAAATTATA
>NC_061845.1:9581989-9584489 GCF_019202785.1 Penaeus chinensis
ATGCTGTACGTTGTCTTTGCTTGTTTACTTGTTTGCTGGTTTGTCGTTTTGTCTTCCGTTCTCACTGGTTGTCTTTGCTTGTTTATTTGTTTACTTGTTTGTCGTTTTGTCTTCCGTTCTCACTGGTTGTCTTTGCTTGTTTGCTTGTTTACTTGTTTGTATTTTGTCTTCCGTTTCCACTGTCTTTGTGTCTTTTTCTTTCACTCTGTTTTTCCGTATCTTTCTCTCTATTTCTCATGTTTTCCTCGTGTACTTAATTTCCTCCCCATCTCTGTCCTCCTCATTTTCTCTCCCTCTCTTATTCCCTCCCTGCCAATCGCCCTTTCTTATCCTGTGTCTTTCTTTCCCACCTTTCTCTCCCTAATTCCCTCTTTCTCCCTTTTCTTTCCCTCTCTCTATCTTTCTCTTCCTTTTCACTTCTTCCTTTCCAATCCTACGAACATTCTTCTCTATTCTTTCTTCCCCTTTCCTCTCTCTATTCTTTCTTCCTTTTTCTATCGTTTCTTCTTCTCCTTTCCCCCTTCTCTTCCTTCTTATCTTTCACTTCATTACCTTTTCCTCTTCCCCCTCCTTTTCTCTCTTCCTCTCTCTTTTTCTTTATCTCTCCGCTCTTCCTGGTTCCCTGTCTTCTTTTTCTTCTCTTCCTCCTCCTTATTTCTTTCTCTCCCTTCTCTTCCTCCTTTATTTCTCTCTCTTCTTCTCTCTTCTTTTCTTCCCTTCTATCGCCTCTTCCTTCGTCTCTTCTTTCTAGTTTCCTGTCTTCGTCCTTTTCTTACACGTGAGTCCTCGTCTTCTCCATTCTTTCCCCCTTCCTTCCTCTCCTTTTTCACTTTCCTTTCTTCTTCATTCCTCCTTTCCCCCTTCCCCTTTTCGCTAACTCCATTTATCCCCTCTGTTCTTCTCTGCCTCTGTCTTTCATTCGTTCCTTCTCCTTTTCCCTTCTTTCTCCTCCTTCATTTTCTTCCCCATCTCCCTTTGTCTCCCTTTCCTTCCCTTTTTCTATTTATCCTTCCTTTTTCCTCTTCTATCTCTCCCTCCTTCTCTCCTCCATTATCTCTTTCTCTCCCTCGATCTTTCCTCTGATCTCTCTTGTTCCTCCTCTTCTTCTCTCCATCTTCTTCTCTCCTTCCCCACTTCCCTAATTTTTCCTCCCTCCTTTCCTTCTCTTCCTTCCCTCCTTACCTCCTTCCCTTCTTTTCCTTGCCTCCTTTCCTTCTCTTCTTCTCCCTCTTCCCTCCTTCCCTTCTTTTCCTTCCCTCCTTTCCTTCTCTTCTTCTCCCTCTTCCCTCCTTCCATTCTTTTCCTTCTCTGCCTCTCCCTCTTCCCTCCTCTTCCCTCCTTACTGACTTCCCTGCTCTTCCTTCCCTCCTCACCTCCTTCCCTTCCCTTCTCTCCTTCCCTTCCCTCCTCACCTCCTTCCCTTCTCTTCCCTCTTCACCTCATTCCCTCCTTCCCTCCTCTTCCCTCTCAACCTCATTCCCTCCTTCCCTCCTCTTCCCTCTCAACCTCATTCCCTCCGTCCCTTCTCTCCTTCCACCTCATTCCCTCCTTCCCTTCTCTCCTTCCACCTCATTCCCTCCTTCCCTCCTCTTCCCTCTCCACCTCATTCCCTCCTTCCCTTTCCCCATCCTCTCAACCTCATTCCCGTCCTTCCCGTCCTCTTCCCTCTCAACTCATCCCTCCGTCCCCTTCTCTCCTTCCACCTCATTCCCCTCCTTCCCTTCTCTCCTTCACCCTCATTCCCCTCCTTCCCTCCTCTTCCCTCTCCACCTCATTCCCTCCTTCCCCCCTCTTCCCTCTCAACCTCATTCCCTCCTTCCCTCCCTTCCTCTCAACCTCATTCCCTCCGTCCTCTCTCCTTCACCTCATTCCCTCCTCCTTCTCTCCTTCACCTCTCTCCCTCCTTCCCTCCTCTTCCCTCTCCACCTCATTCCCTCCTTCCCTTCCACCTCTCTCTCCCGTCCATATAAAGGCGGTGGTCGGCCGCCTCGTGCCAGCTGGGCGGAGGTGTTCGCGACCCACGCCCTCCCTTGATCCCACAGCACTAACAATGCTCGCTCTCCCTCTCTCTCTCTCTCTCTCTCTACTCTCTCTCTCTCTCTCTCTCTTCTTCTCCCTCTCTCTCTCTCTCCTCTTTTCTCTCTCTCTCTCTCTCTTTCTTTTCTTTCTCCTCTCTCATCTCCTCTCTCTCTCCTCTCTCTCTCTCTCCTCTCTCTCCCCGTCTCTCTCTCTCTTTCTTTTTCTTTCTCTCTCCTCTCTCTCTCTCTCTCTCCTCTCTCCTCTCTCCTCTCTCTCTCTCTCTCCTCTTTCTCTTTCCACTCTCTCTCTTCTCCTCTCTCTCTCCTCCATCTCCTCTCTTCTCTCTCTCTCTTCTCTCTCTCTCTCTCCTCCTCTCTCTCTCTCTCTCTCTCCTCTCTCTCTCTCTCTCTCTCTCTCTCCTCTTCTTTGTCTTTCCTCTCTCCCCTCATCTCCTCTCTCTCTTGCTCTCTTTTTTCTTTTC
>NC_061845.1:9631989-9635186 GCF_019202785.1 Penaeus chinensis
ATAATGATGGTAATTATGACAATATTGATAATGATACTAATAATGTTGATAATAATGATAACAAAAATAAAAATAATGATTATGATAAGTAAGAAATAAAATGATGATGATGACAAAGATGACGACGTTGATGATGATGATAATAATAATAATGATAATAATAATGATAATAATAATAATAATAATAATGATAATGATAATGATAATAATAATAACAATAATAATAATAATAATAATAATAATAATAATAATAATAATAATAATGATGATTATGATGATGATAATAATAACGGCAATGATAATGTTAGTACTAATAACAATTATACTTATAATAATATTGTTAATAATAACAATGGCAATAATAGTTATAATAACAATAATGATTATGATATCAATAATGATAACAAATTAAGATGATAATAACAGTAATAAAAGTGATAATAATAATGATAATAATTACGATGATAACTAAAATGATAATGATGATAATATCATTAAGAATAATAACAATAATAACGATAATAATGATAATGATGGCAATAATAATAGTCAATAATCATGATAATAGTAATATTAAATGATAATCTTAGCAACACTAACAGCAATAATGATAATAATAATAATCCTTAATTTAGCTATATAGAATACCGTTCTTATCCTTATCCTTATTCCTAGCTTTATCACATTCCCCTTTTTACTTATTCTGATTATTATTCATTCCATATCATCAATCCTTTAAATTTCTCCTTCACATCCGATGCAAGCGCCTCTCGGTGGATGTGATTCATCTTTTTTGTGGTGCAAAAGATTACGCTAATTTATTGCACGGGCGTGGGCGGGAGGTGATAAATACAGCTTCCCTTGATCACCCGCGCTGCACCGCCCACACTAGCACGATCAGGCCTCTGTGCGGGGGCGTGGATGGGCATCGCGGGCGGCCAGAAGGAGGCGGACGATGGAAGTAGTAGGTGGGTTGAATTATGGGTGTGAGTATTTTCCTTAAACGTTGATTCATTTTGAAATTAATGGATTTTGGGAGAGGGAGGGGGAGATGGGACGTAGAGAAAGAATGAAATAGGGAGATCATACGTACGAATTGATATACACGTACGTTTACACACACACACACACTCATACACACAAGCTCTCTCACACACACACACACGCACCTCCCCCCTCCCACACACGCTCTTACACACACACACCCACACACACACACACACATACACACACACACACGCACCCCCCCCCCCCTTCCTACACACACACACACATATATATATATATACATATATATATATATACACACAAACACATATATACATTATTTGTAAGTACATTTATGTATATCTGAAGTATGTATACATCTATCTACGTATATATCTATCGAAATATCTGTATCTACCTATCTGTCTATCTATCTATCCTTATATGTATAGATATGTATATACATACAGGAATATAGACAGATAGATATATATGTGTGTATGTATATGTATCTTTTTTAAGGATGTGTAAAATACATCGGTTTGGAAGAAATATTGCATATAAACAGAAAAAAAAAATCTTATAACAATGTATGTGTCAATGTAAGCTTACAGGAAGGGAGACAGCGATACAGAGAAAGAGAGAGAGAGAGAGAGAGAGAGAGAGAGAGAAAGAAAGAGAGAGAGAGAGAGAGAGAGAGAGAGAGAGAGAGAGAGAGAGAGAGAGAGAGAGAGAGAGAGAGAGAGAGAGAGAGAGAGAGAGAGAGAGAGAGACGTATCTTAAATACGTAATATAGTGATGTATCTTCCAGAAATATGTACATTAACATAAATATTAGTTACCTCTGTATATTCGAACAATACCAGATATAGCGAAGGAAATCACTAATGAGGTCAGCAGATTCCTTAGGAACTAAGAATATTTGGTCATTTTAACCTCTACTGGATATCGATTACCCTGAACATCATTCGCAAGATGAACAAGTCGTTTAAAAGATGGACTTCAATTTTTGTCTCTAGTTCCTGGATCTACAAAACATAGGATATATCATTCTGCAGGACAAACCCGTAGTTTAGACGTTAGAGTAAAAATACTATTGGGAACAAGAGGTCTGCTATCTCCTGTTTTGTGGGCTATCGAAGATTGGCTGACGAGGCGCAAGGGGGCTGTCCGGCTCGCGTCCGAGGTGTCCCAAGTATTTCTGATTACGAAAGAATGTATTAGAAAAATGAGTTCATGAGCAGAGGGTTATGATATATCATAGTTTTTCCTTGCACTGAAAATCGGACTCATGACTATCTGAGGTCGAGTCACCGTCTGTCGCGTTGTTCCTCTGGCCAAGGAACTTCACCTCGATTGCCTACAGCCTGGGAGTCCACGATCCAGTGGACGGTCCCTGCCTGTCCCAAGCCCGGATGAAGGGGGAGGGTTGGCGGCAGGAAGGGCATTCAGCTGTAGAAACAAGTTAAGGCTATGATGCGGATCATTCCGCTGGATTCGAAAGAACACTGAAAGGTGCTGTCTCGGAGACTGAAGTCGGCTGTATTCCTGAAGCCTGCGTCACCTGCTCCTGTTATATATATATATATATATATATATATATATATATATATATATATATATATATATATATATATATATATATGTGTGTGTGTGTGTGTGTGTGTGTGTGTGTGTGTGTATATACGCACACACACACGCGGGGTTGGGTAGAGACAATAATGCTATAGTCGACATCGACTGATGGTAGCCTTCGATATATATGCATATATATATATATATATATATATATATATATATATATATATATATATATATATTTGAATACACACACACACACATACACACACACACACACACACACACACACACACACACACACACACATATATATATATACTGTATATATATATATATATATATATATATATATATATATATATATATATATATATATATATATATATATATATATATATTGAAAGAAACAAATTAACAGGTACATGGATAAGCACGCTGACGATCGGCAAGGGAAACAGAGAAATATAAATAAGTGACCCAAACGCACTGCCTGCACGTCACTTGTATTCCCTGCAGACCGTTGATATCACATACCTAAAGCAGGTACCTTGTTCCACATAACCGTACGATTGTCTGCAGTCTGAATTATCAAGGGAGTGTCTACCTGATATCAATATTTGTCTTTCTTT
>NC_061845.1:9645286-9650286 GCF_019202785.1 Penaeus chinensis
TCCACTTCGTTTTGGGGGTAACGGTGGAATCCCTTCTCTGGAGTGACGGCTGCGACCTCCACGTTTGTGCCGCTGACCTTCTCCTCCATGACCTGCTTCAACACTGTCAGGGCAACCTTTAAGGCCTCCTGTAGAGTCATTGACTAGAAAGATGGGAGAGAGGAAAAACAAAAAATTAAGGTTAGAAAACAATAACAAATTTTCAGATGCTCCTATGGTATTGGAATTTTCCCTTGGTAATTATAAAGTAAACTCCTCTGAGATAATATAAATCTAATGTGCTTTGCAATGCTTTGGGATAAAACTCTACAAAATCCATTTCAATTATATAAAATAAACAATACATTCAAATCTGAGTTACTAAAGGAGTAATTTTTGAAAATGATCAACATCTCAGCAGCAAAAAAGAGCAGTTACCTTGTGGTAGGATTCTTGGAGGGACTGTTGTGCACCCTCAGAGCCAGAGCCAATGGCCTTCGCACCGAACTCTAGGAAGGTGCCAGAGGGGTCCATGTGGTACAGATGTGAGCCAGTCTTATCAATACCAGCAAATAACATAGCCACACCAAATGGACGACTCTGTAGAAATATAAAAGGAATTTTTGGAATGGGGTATGAATGCTACTTGCTACTTACCACCAAAAAGAAGACTCAAATAATAAAAATATCATAGATGCCAAAATTCAGAATAATTACCATTGCTGGACCATCATCATCAGAATCACCAAAGCGAATGGCAAGGTTCGACACAGCTTGAGCAACTGATTCCACCTTCATGTCTTCGTTATAAACAAACCAGTGGTTAGCACACTCCACACGAGCATGGTCCACTAAGGTACGAGAATCTGCCACCAGACCAGAAACTGCACAGCCTGTAAAATGTAATGTAGAGTCAAAATATTACTCATTATCCGCAACACACAATTTACGAAAACTTTCCTATTTTGTTTCGAAAAAAAGAATCCTAAAACAACCTTATCTTACCAATGTGTTTATCGATTTCCACAATCTTTTCAATGGTGCTGGGAATCATAAGGGGTGATGTGATCCTCTTTTCCACTGCTAAAACAACACCTTCGCTTGTCTGGATTCCAATAGCGGTTGAACCCAACTTGATGGCCTCAATGGCATATTCCACCTGTGGGAAGATACAACAAAAGATTAAGTGCCTGGAAAATCTAACTAGTAAATGAATACAGAGTAAACTAGACAATGAGGGTCAGCTGCATATGCATGTGCTAAATAATGAAAGAATCAATCAATCTTTAAAGAAGAAAAAAGTTTTGCTGTAGATTCCAGAAAGTCAATTTCATCTAAAAACAAGATAAACTATTCTAAAGCGTTTGCTACAATTAATAATGATATTGATCTAAGTAAGATTCTAATGATATTCATCTGAAAGAACACAAATTTCTGCTAAAATTTTAAGTAATACAGTACTAAGATAGTAATTACCTGGAACAAACGTCCCTCTGGAGAAAAAGTGTTGACACCACGGTCATATTCACTACGTGTTAAAAACATCTGAAAAGAAGCATTATCATTAGCTAAGACTTCAAGAATAGTGAAAAAGAAAAAAAAAAAAAAAATCAGTATAAATCCAGATACTTAAACTCTGTTACACAAAGATACTGCGCAAGATTTTTCATTTTTTTCCCAACATACTTCCCCCTTTCCCCTGTAATCAGACTTCAGAAGACACCACCTTTCAAATATAGTTACAAGGTGTCCATCCTTATCAAAGTAATAACAGGAAAACAGGAAAAACAAGTTACTGTATTTCTACAAACATCTTAAATAAATCCACAAAATATCACTTGGAGATGACTTATAACATTACGTCTTGTCATCTTAACTTAATAAATCTGTCAAAGATGCGAAAATTTCAACAATCTATATTGGCATCTAATCAATCAGCTGAGGTTTTTGGCCTCGGCTGAAAAATGCACTGGGAGAATAAAGGTGACTGATGACACTGCACCACTATATGGTTGGACTTCAAATTGCAAGCCATCTATCAAAGACCATAGCAAGTATTAAATGCATTTTGAAAGAATACAGTAGAGTAAAATCTTGTTTTCAAAAGCACTAAGGCTGTGGCTATGTTGACGGTATCATAATGCTACGTCTATTGACTATTTTTCCAGGAATTCCACTCATGTGTGCGCAGTGAGGAATTCTCAAACTCTGCTGTAATAACACTACTGAATCAGTCACTATATTGTCTAGTAAAGGGGGCTGAGCACCCCACAACCACCCTCCTCGGGGGCTACCACTCCCATCCCCAGCCAAGGAAAACAAAGAATCCTCCATGAGTTCAAGGCAGGAGAGAGTGCTGGAGGGATTCAGCATTGGGCCCTCGAGCATGTTGATCGTGTGCACCAACCTGGTAAGAGTGAGAATTCTGCACTATGCACACGTGACCAGAACTTCTGTAAAGTTAGTCAATAGACACTTTGATGTTCTAAACATGATGTGTCATTGCAGCTGAAAGACAAAGATTTTAAAAAATGGAAATAAAAAGAGTACACTTTACTTTCCTCATATTTCATCAATCTTATCCCAATATTTTAACAAAATCTGGCTCACAAGGAATGGTAAAAACTAAATTTCTGTTCAATCTACATACACAGTAACTACACACATCAAGTCAATCGATTAAAACATAGTAATACACTTTCCATCTGTTACATATTGATCAAATATTTTAAAAAATGATAACTAATATAACAAACCACTTATATACTTGTTACGGTGGTCTTCAATGATCACTCTAGATTTCACACCTTCAAGAGTAAGAGTTAACAAACATCCATCATAGATACTTAGCATAAGATTTTGTACTCACTCCTTATACAACAACAAATAGACAGTTTACAAGTCTGCAAGACCTACTTCTAGCACAAAATATTTCAATAACAGTGATATGATGCATTTGCATCATATCACATGGCTTTAAACCCACGATATTGGCACCTCTTCAGAAATATGATATGGATATTTAAATTATCTAATTGATACACAGTACATAAAATAAATATTTCAAATTATCAAACACTTACTTTCTTCTTGATTTATACCAAAAATGACATATCAAGTGTTTTAGAATGTATGGTTTACCTTGTTACTTATACGACAAGAAACAAAGAATTTCCACAATTTCCTCAAATTATAATGACAGAAAAACCACAACGTATTACACAAGAGCAAATTAACCTTCCGTGACAAATCAGAGCGAGAAAACACAAGCAAAACGCAAAATATGCATCAGCAATGAGTTTTCAAAATTACATGACATGACACTTTGACGTAACTTTTTTCAACTTCCTTATCGTTTCCCTATAAATAGTTAACCGTTCCTAGACACCGACAATATGAATTGAATATGAAGTAACACATTTAACCTCTCCTCTCCCAGAACACAACAAAATCCCCACAAATTAACAGAAACCGCAAAACAAACTACCAAAGCTTGAACCTCTCCCTGTAAAAAAAAATCATCTACCTACTTCACTCCCATATTAAACACAAACCAAATAACTAATCCCTCTGGTTCTATCTTCCCGCGAACCACCACAACCCCAGCAATCAGCAGAGGGCCAAAGGATGTCCCCATTTACCGTAAGAGGAGAGGAAATTCAGCTCAAAGACAGGAGGGAATCGAACCTTGACTCAATGACTTGTGTTTTGGCCGGTGTGTTTACGTCGAGAATTTCCGTCGGATTTTGGTAGATCTGGAAGAAAGCTTGATTAAGTTTAAAATAAGTTTGGGTTATTTTTTCGGTTTGTTTTATCTGTATTTTGGTAATTTGAGGGGTTGTTTGGAGTGTTTGGTTCGGAAAAATTCTGCCGAAAATATTTTTTTGAGATGAATTGACGCATGACAAAAAAATTCTTTATTCAGATAATTAAATTTCCAAAGAATTACACCAACAGACTATTGTAAAAATACAAGTAATACAACCGTAATTAATACACCAAAGAAGAATGGAGCTAAAGAGGGACTAAGACTCGGTCAAAATAACCACAGAAAGCCAAGTGTTGACACCCAAAGATGGCGGGAAACACGTACGTTTTATTCGATTCTTTTTCGTCTTTTTCTCCTCTATTTTGTATCGTTCGTCATCTTTCTGACTCTTAATCGTATTCTTGTAATTACTCCTTCTCGTCACTTTCGCAAAACTACATATTATTATTTACTTACATTCACTCTATTTTATTCTGAGGTGAAAGTTTAGTGCAAATTTTCTGTTTAAAAAACTTCGCACTTTTATTATATGTAGAAAATATCAATACGTGTTCTCGATATGCACTCTGCTTTAGCCAATCCCGGATAAGCTTCAGGGATTTTTTTTTCCCCCTTTATTTATAGGAAAAGAATAAACTGACATTTGAATTTCGAACTTTTTTGTTACATCCCTATTCTTTGTTATTTATAATATTTGACAAGGAAAGAAGAAAAAGAAAAAGTAAAGACATGTTTATGAACCTCAAACATAGTGGAGGTTTCTTGGCCTTTGCCGCAGCAGAAGGCGTGGAGGACCTGAAAGATTTTGTGTCGCCTGTCACGTCTCTTATCGTGCCAGTTGTCATGTCTCTTGTCATGCCAGTTGTCACGTCTCTTGTCATGCCAGTTGTCACACGTCATTCTGTCATCATTTCATGCATGCGTCACCTGTCATGCACTTTTATATAAATGGATTTGGGCTTCCACTGGTGTTTTAAACGTTTGCCTTTTTCGTTTTCACCAAATTACAGAATTTCAGGTGTAAGGGCTTCTTATTAACCTGTTGACGCTGGTAAACATACCATAAGTTACATTTCCTGCAAGCGCTTTCTCACCAAGGAGGGAATTTGTAGGCCTATTTTACCTCTTTACCCAGTCTAACTTTTTCAAGGATTTTATTACAGATTATCGGTATATTGTATATTTTGAATATCATTTTTATTCCTCTTAATTTTCTTCTTATGGTGATGTTACTAACAATTATAATAGTAAT